>NC_056737.1:1072911290-1073113790 GCF_019279795.1 Protopterus annectens
ACCTGCTCACCAGTCCAGAGGACATCAAAGGCAGATGAAAGGAGTATTTCCAGCAGCTTCTGAATGAAGAAAACCCCACCGAAGCTGCACTGCCTCAGAAGCAGCCTACAATGAGAGAAGAAGAGGAGCCCATCCTAGAAGTAAGAACAGCTCTAAGGAAGATGAGGTCACAGCATATGATAAAGATGCTGGGTGAGATTGGGAGAAATGGCTCCTGAGGGTACTAATAGCAGTGTGGAGAGAAAGGCATATCCCATATGACTGGAGAATAGGCATACTAGTGCCAGTGTACAAGAACAAAGGGGACATCCACAACTGTGGGCAGTACAGAGGCAACAGACTCCTATCACATTGCATGAAAGTTCTGGAGAGGGTGATTGATAAATGGATACACAGAGTAGTAGAATGTAATATGGGAGATGAGCAGTTTGGATTCAGATCAGGATACAGCACAATTGACCCAATGTTTGCATTGAGACAGATAATTGAGAAGCTAGAGATGAGGAGACAGTCCAACTGGGCATTCCTACACTTGGAAAAAGCATTTGGCAAGGTCCCAAGAAAGCTGATCTGGGCAGTACTGCGGTGGTTTGAAGTCCCAGAAACATTGATAGAATTAGTGCAGGCTATGCACAAGGACCCAATGACTCAAGTACGAACAGTGTTCAGCCTCACAGAGGGGTTCCCAGTGGGAATGGGTGTACATCAGGGTTCAGCTCCGAGCCCACTGCTGTTCATACTGGTGAATGGACTACATTAGCAAGCAGGTTGTAGGGGACGGATCAACAAAGCTGCTGTTTGGAGATGATGTAGCGTACAGGCAGACTCTGAGCTATAACTTCAGCAAAGGATAGGAGAATGGAATGCAAATCTGAAGGCACATGAGATGTAACTAAGCGCAGATAAGATGGTGGTAATGCCAGCAAATTGGGGAAATCAGAAGAAACTGAGAACAGAGATAGAAGGGAAGATAGTGGAACAGGTAAACAGGTTCAAGTATCTGGGAGGGGTGGTTGAGGAGAAGGGTAGTCTGAATGAAGAAGTCAAAGCTAGAATCACAGGGGCTGCAGCCAACTGGCATAGTGTGTCAGGTGTAGTCTATGACCGAAGAATGTCAAAGAAGCTGAAAAGTAAGGTGTACAAGACAGTGGTGCGACCAGTACTACTGTATGGTACAGAAACCTGGGAAGTAAAGGCAGAGCAAATGAAGAAGCTAGAGGTGATGGAAATGAAGTGCCTGAGAAGGGTGGTAGGATGCACACTGTGGGGCAGATGAAGAATTGAGGACATAAGAGCAGAAGCCAAAGTAGTT
The DNA here is from genome assembly GCF_019279795.1 of Protopterus annectens. Classification (NCBI taxonomy): domain Eukaryota; kingdom Metazoa; phylum Chordata; order Ceratodontiformes; family Protopteridae; genus Protopterus; species Protopterus annectens. Next base: position 1,072,912,603 of record NC_056737.1, read on the forward strand.
CCAATTGCAGAAAAAATCAAAGAGAACAGATTATGGTTGTTCAGGCACATGTGCAGAAAAGCAGTAGACAGTCTGGTGAGGAAGAGTTTGGAAAGACAGGAAGAAGGTAAGAGGAAGCGAGGACATCCAGCAAAGAGGTGGATGGATTGTGTGAAAGAAGATCTGTGGCAGTCAGGCATGAGTGTTGAAGAAGGCAGGAATGTGGCACTGAATCGAGAGAGTTGGCAACAGTTAACACGATACCCCAACCCCATGTAGATAAATGGGAAAAAAGGGGGCTGATGATGATGATAATACGGAGGCCATTCAAAAAAGATGCAGTTCCAGTGGCTGCCAGATGATGGACCCGATACCAATTTGTTTGTACCTTATTATTTCTACTTGGAGGTTCATTAAAATAAGCTGAAGTCATGGAAAGAATGTTAACCAGATAAGTCCCCTGGACACTGGAGCAATTCAAGAACACCTATTGATTAAATAATTTGATCAGATACACAGTAGCCAAGTGGAATCTATGGGATTCAAACTCAGGACAGATGCAGAGTTTTGGTCTAGCAACACAGCCTTAAACCTCTGTGCCAAGACAGATAACTAGTAGTAGTTAATCTGATCAAACCCACACATGTACAGTTAAGTAGAACATTTTTAACAGTGCTAGTTGCTCATTTTTAAAGCTGAGAATATGAAAGTATTTTAATACCATAGTGAAAAAAGACAATTATATGCACAAGATACATTTGAATGAGGACTACCTGAATGTCCTTTTTAAATTGCAGAGTGCGTCTTTCTCCCCTTTTAATCCAGCCCCTGGAGTGGTGCAAGAAAAACATGATCAAAGTATTACTCCCTTTGTTTCCTGCCTGTACTTATTTTTGCAGTTCATGTGTATACCACTTTACCCATCTCTGAAGTCTTGTTTATATAATATATGCTCTGTATATTGAGTTTGTTAATCAGATCAGATAATGGTAGTAGAAGTAGCAAACTTAAACTTGTTCCAAGTCAAACAAATAATAAAAATATATAATTTGAAATATTATACAGAATTACTAAGTATTCAAAAGTAATCCAAGCAGGGTAGGCAGCCTGTTTCCAGTCGAAAATCCTTTATTAAGTACACAGACAAGCAATCCAAGTAAAACAAAAATAAGAGTAGTAGTTTCCTCACCAGCTTTCTAAATATATATATATATATATATATATATATATATATATATATATATATATATATATACTTTTTATCAGGTAAGGGAGTGGTTTGTGCTGTAAAACAAAGTGTTATTGGTACACATGTTAAATTCATATCCCTTCCCCCATCAGTGTGACATTTGAGCTGGTCCTGCCCTACTTAGTAGCTGTCATAATAATACAACCCTTCTTCTTCTTTCAGCCTATCCTGGTTAGGGGTCGCCACAGCGGATCACCTGTCTGCTCATGATTGGCAGTGAAGTTTTACGGTGTCGAGTTGCCAGCCCGGTGCCCAACCTTCAACAGAAGGCACACACATGCATGCACTCACACCTGAATTATGAACTGTGCTGTACTTTAAATAAAATTAATAATGATGTGGTACCTCTTATTTAAGCAGATTATTACGTCTGTGATTTTATCCAAGACAATATAGTACATGGCATTTAAAACCAACTGGAAAAATAAAATAAAATTAGTCATGTAAACAATGTGGCAATTTTCTAAGTTCCAGCACACACTTAAGTGAACAGTAGTAGTTTAGTCCAGGCTTCCTAAAAGAGTTCTGCTTTAATTGCCACATGAGTTCACATTTCTTCAGCATATTCGGGATGTCTCCTTCAAGATCACCCATGTCTGTATGATCCAGTATCTGGAATTTATTTATTTATTTTTTTATTTAACATTTGTTAACCGGGAAAGTCCAACTTGGAACGAGCCAATTTTCAGCAGAAGCCTGAGGAGAAACGCTCCAGACGCATGTCTTTGTAACGTGGAAGGAAACCGGAGCACCCGGAGGAAACCCACACAAATGCAGGAAGGACATGCAGACTGCACAGAAGGCACCCAAGCTGAGAATCAAACCAGAGAACCTCTTGCTGTGAGGTGACAACGCTACCGCTGCACCACTGCGCCGTCCACTTAAAACCTGTGTGTCTTATATGAAGAGCAAGGTATTTGGTTAGCGCATTATTTTTACATCCAGAGCAGATGCCAAATGACATGAAATCCTACACTTGTTTATTTACAGTCTTGCCCACATAAAATGGATCATATTCATTGCACTGTGCCCTGTAAATTACTTTTGTAGTGTTGCAGTCACCCCCTGCACTGGTCTTAATGATTCCCTTTAAATAAAGGCAATAAAACAATCACCTTGCTGTATAAATATACAAAATGTACAATTAGCTTCACATCTTTGTGTTTCTCTCATGTAGTCTAGGTTTAAATTCAAAACTTCTAATGTTCCTGGACTTTCTGTAAACAAGGAATGGGGCTTCACCCAAGATGTTAATCAAAAAAGGGCGTCCTGTGACAATGGCCCAGTTTTCTTTAATAACATTTTTTTGATACTGTGATAATCCAAAGTGTATGTCAGAATGCAGCTATTTTTGCATTTGTTATTCTCTGTGGAATTTCTTAACATTTTCCTACTGGGGAGGTTGGCTGAAGGTGCTTCAGTCTTTTTCAGTTCTATAATAGGTTCCAGAATGCTTTTTAACATCTGACTTTCATAGCTTCTCACTAGAAAATCATTCCCTAAGCCCTGAGACTTCCCATTATACTTGGTCTTTGCAGGATGCAGACTTTTTTTTAGTAATAAATTAACCCTTGTTGCTTTTTCTGAATAGATCAGTGGTGATTCTGTTATTGTTGGTGTCCTTGGTACTCTGCATATCTAAGAAAGTGGTTGTAGTATAGCTACGGGAATTGGTAAACTTCAGGAAGGCGGTTTGATTGCGGTACGTGATCATGACTAATTTTATTTGTCTAGTTGGTTTTAATACCATGTTAAATCAGTTTTAATTTGTGTACATTTTGTTACCAAAAAGAAAACCACGAATAATGGAACTGTTTAAAACGAACAAACAAGCAAAATGGCTGTATTCTCCTCGTAGAAAAGTTTTATTATGTAAGCGCTTTCGTTTGAATCAATTTCCAAACTTCCTCAGACATTTTTTGTATTTGGTGCAGCAGTTTATATTAACATTCAAATAGTCAATGTCATTGAGTCAATCAACAAATTAATTAAGAATGCAATCAGTAAAATATTAAAGATATACATCCCAAATTAAATTTACATTGGTAACCTATATATTAGATATATAAAAACAAAATAAAGTAATTTCATATATTAATTACCTTACAATACATTAAGGACTATATATATACATATATATATATATATATATATATATATATATATATATATATACATATATATATATATATATATATATATATATATATATATAAAACACATATTTATCCAAAAGGACATTAAAAACCAGCCCACAATCCTCCAAAATCATTTTCTTATACTTTTATAGATATAAATTATTTACCTGTGTAATTGCTTAAGTTTCAAAGTGCACATAATAGAGGCATATTCATTAAGGCCTGGGAAAATGTGTGCAAAAGTTCGAATCTGCCATAAAAGCTCATTTTCCTCTAACTTAAGTGCCCATTGCCTCCCTCTTATACTGTATTGCTCCTGATGTAAAATGGTAAACCGAAATTTATGAGTAGGAAATTCCAAAATGTGCCTCGCCAATGCATTAGTTGTATTTCCTTTATTAATATGATAGATGTGTTCATATATTCTTTGTCTCATTGTTCTCTCCATCTTCCCTATATAAAAAGACTGACATTGTTGGCATAATGCCGTATAAACAATCCCGTTAGACTCACAGTTATATTTTCTGCTTATTCGATATGCTCTATCCCTAATATTAATTTTATTGCCAATCAGTATATGTTGACATTGATGACATCGGCCACACTTCGACATCCCTCCATTTCTTGCAGCTACACTATTTTGCAATTTTAATAGATCCTTTAGATTCTGCCCACGTCTATATGTTATCCGTAAAGATGTTGCAAACTTTTTGTTTATGTGCATATCTTCTGTAATTAAATTCCAGTTCTTATACAATATACTTGAAACAATTCTTGCATCTTTGGAATATGTTGTTATAAACATAGGGTCTACGTTAGCCACTTTATTGTTAACAGTAATGTTATTATCGAAAGTATCCTCTATGATATGATAGCCCTTGGTCAAAATGGGCTTAAAATGCCCAATGTTCCTTTTTGTTGTTCAGATTTGATCAAATAAACGAATTGTATAACCCCTACTATTAAACATATTTCTAAGAAGGTTGCATTCTTTATAAAAATCATCTTCCAAGGAAACCATCCTTGCAGCCCTTACTATCTGCCCTTTCATTACTGCTTTTTTCTGATGAAAGGGATGGCTGCTTGAAAAATGCAGAAATGTATTTGAATAAGTAGGTTTTCTGTATATAACCATTTTATATCTATTGTTATTTTTGTCCTTAGATATCAGGACATCCAAAAAATTAATAGCTTCAATCTCAAATTGATAAGTAAAATCCAAAAAATTAGTTAGTTTTTTGATTCCTGCAATAAAAGGTGAAATGGAGGTAGCATCTCCTTTCCATATAAAGAACATATCAGTCTGGTATGTAGTATACCAGGCCGTATGTTCTTGAAAGAGTTGATTTTTGAGCAAAAAATGATTAAAAATGAAAAAATAATGGTTAATATTGCTCATAAGCACATGCATAACATTATTAATGATTTGTTTTTGGAGGGAAGTACATCTTTGTATATCTTGCATTATTTAACCATGGCAGCGCCAAAAACACCTGTTTTATTTGGTTCTCCTAAGATACACAAAACTTATCCAAGTTCAACCCACCTTTTAGACCAATAGTTGATGGGAAGGGATCAATTGTGTATGCTTGTGCAGAATATGTAGATAGTAAATTAAAACCAATTATCAAAAGTGAAGAACAAATCTGCCCAGACTCATGGGGATTTCTGGATGGAATTAATAAATTAGAATTCAATGATAACTACAATTTTTTAATGGTGGATATAAAATATTTATATACCGTAATCCCACAGGACCTGGGCCTAGATTGGTTTAGAAACCTACTTACCATAAAAGGAGTTGACAACATTGAAATTTATGTTTTAGAAACGTTGCTACAATTAGTTCTTGGTAACAACCATATGCTCTTTAATGGGCAAATTTACAAACAAACATCGGGTGTTGCTATGGGCGCACCCTGTGGAGGCAGTTTTGCTAACTGCATCTTGGCGTATTGGGAGCATGAATTTTGGTTCAAAAATCAACTCTTTCAAAAACATAGAAACACAAAAAAATTCTCTCCTGAGGTTTTCAATACTTTACTCTGTAACTGTGACTGGACCCCCTTAAAAACCCTCCCGCTTGACCAGGCTGTAGCATATTTCAACAAAACATTTCTACAACACCTAGACACTGTTGCTCCATTGTGCAAAATCAAGGCTAGAACCTCTACAAACCCCTGGCTCAGTAAAGAAATCAAACAAATCCTCAAATCCAGAGACGCTGCCTGGCTTGACTATCAAAAAAACAAAGAAACACAAAGCCTAACTAAGTACCAAGAGCTGCGCAACCGTGCAACAAAATGCATTAGGCTGGACAAAAAATTCTACTACATGACATTGCAAACTAAATACCAACACAACCCCAAAAAATTTTGGAAAAATGTAAACCAGCTACTAAAACCCACCCAAAAGGCTACCCCCAAACCAATCACCCCTGACACTAAAGTTCCCATCAAAACACAATTCAACTCCCACTTTGTGAACTCAATTCTATCCTTCGTATCACAGGACAGTTCCTTCCTCACTAGCCCCCCCAACACAAATAAAACTAATACAAGCTTTACCCTCAAAACAGTTTCCACCACTTCAATCAAAAGCATGCTCTCCAAACTAAAAACCTCATCAACAGCAGCCGACCTACTCCCCAGCTATTTCTTGAAACTCACAGCAGATGCTATTGCTATCCCAATCTCCACTCTCATAAACAGATCAATTGTGGAAAAGTATGTGCCCAAACTCTGGAAAGTATCCTATGTTGCACCCATACATAAAGGTGGGACCTCCACTGAACTTAATAACTACAGACCCATTGCTTTACTCTCCTCCCTGGCAAAATCCCAGAAAAATGCATCCATACCCAGATGCTAAAATATCTCCTAGACAGCAACATCCTGTCACTTACTCAGCATGATTTCAGACCTTCCCATAGTACCCCTACAGCCCTTCTCTGCTTCACAGGCACAGTAAACCATCTGAAAAATGAAGGCCTGCAGGTGTCAACTCTTTTTTTGGATATGCCCAAAGCATTTGACACAGTCCCGCACCAAATCCTGCTAAACAAACTAAACCAGTATCACCTATCAAATTCCACTCTTACCTGGTTCCAAAGCTACTTAACTGACAGGTACCAAACTGTGAAATGGGAAAATTCTCTCTCTCCTCAGCTGCCCATAACTATAGGAGTCCCACAGGGTTCTATCTTAGGACCACTACTATTCACAATCTTCACAAATGACCTCCATACCTCCACACAGCATGCATCTATCATTCAGTATGCAGATGACACTACCTTAATCTGTGCTGCACAAAACATTCCCACCCTCCTGCAAACAACACAAGTAGCATTCTCTGATGTTGAAAACTACCTAACCAAAGCCCAACTTATCCACAATCCAAAGAAAACTCAGCTTTTGATTATAACCAGTTCTAACAAAAACACTGATAACAGTCAATTCACTATCTACTCCACAAATGCTAGTCCAGTCGCTCCAGTGGCACAGGCTAAGCTATTGGGAATAACCATAGTCTCCCACCTTAAATGTTATAGTCATCTTAACTTAACTATTAAAAAAGTACATGCCAAACTGGGATCGTTCTACTGTATCAAACCATTTCTTACCAACAGCACAAGATCAGCCATTGCTCGCTCCCAACTTCTATCCACCCTACTCTATGCATCTCCCATTCTGACTAATCTCAACAAAACTGAACTAAGCAAAATGGAAGCCTGCTATAACAGAATTGCCCGCTTTGCTGCAAATTGCTCATATAGAACTCATCACTGTACTGCTTTGAGACAGCTCCACTGGCTTGAACTGCCCCACCTCCTAACCTACAATCAGCTCTGCCTCTGTCATTCTATCTATTACCTCCCCAGTATGTGTCCTGCCCTCAAAAACCTAGTACAGCATCACTCAGCCAAAAGGCCTCTTAGATCATCAACAAGCTACTACTAGAGTGGATAATGGTTAAGGTGTTTGCCTTACAAATACAAGGTGCAGGGTTTGAGTCTCACAAGGGATACTTGGCTAGGCTTAAAATGGTTCGCAAGGGCAGTTAGCCTAGTACTAACCTACAAACCTAGAAGTCACCAACAGCTACAATAGCTTTGGAGATGCACTATATAGTAGTTCAGTGGCTAAAAAATGGAACTCTGTCCCCACTAGCATTCAAAACACATTATCCAAAGCCTCCTTTAAAGACCACATCAGGCAACATCTGAAGCAAAGTTGGCAGTGCCATGATTGCTCCCCAGGCTAGTCAAAGCAGATAAGGTACACATACTAAACCTAGAGTACTTGATTAAGATTGAAAACTATTCTCACAAACACTGGATAATCTACAATGTATGTACTGCACCTGTGTACTATGTATGTATTCTACCTATGTTCCAAATTTCAGCTGTACACCACAAATCTATTAAGTAACTTTATTTTTAAATATTTTTTTTGTTCTCTCCACTGTAACTGTTGATGTGCTGTATACCACTGTAAAAACATGTCTTTTGTAATTTGTGCATATACAGATCATGTCTAAATGTATCTGTAATTATTCTATGTGGAGCTTTTCTCCCTGGGCCTCTGCTGAAAAAGGGCCTTTTCGGCTCAGTCAGACACCCCCGGTTAACAAATGTAAAATAAAATAAAAATAAAAACTAATGCATTGGCTAGGCACATTTGGGAATTCCCTACAAATAAATTTCGGTTTACCATTTTACATCAGGAGCAATATAGTATAAGAGGGGGGCCGTGGGCACTTAAGTTAGAGGAAAATGAGCTTTTATGGCAGATTTGAACTTTTGCACACATTTTCCCAGGCCTTAATGAATATGCCTCTATTATGTGCACTTTGAAACTTAAGCAATTAGACAGGTAAATAATTTTTATCTATAAAAGTATAAGATTTGGAGGATTGTGGGCTGGTTTTTAATGTCCTTTTGGATAAATATGTGTGTCTGTGTGTGTGTATATATATATATATATATATATATATATATATATATATATATATATATTGTGCTTAATGTATTGTAAGGTAATTAATATATGAAATGACTTTATTTTGTTTTTATATATCTAATATATAGGTTAGCAATGTAAATTTAATTTGGGATGTATACCTTTAATATTTTATTGATTGCATTCTTAATTAATTTGTTGATTGACTCAATGACGTTGACTATTTGAATGTTAATATAAACTGCTGCACCAAATACAAAAAATGTCTGAGGAAGTTTGGAAATTGATTCAAACGAAAGCGCTTTACTACAAGGAGAATGCAGCCGTTTTGCTTCTTTGTTCATTTTAAACAATTTCATTGTTCGTGGTCTTTTTGGATTTTATAATGGCAAACTGAGCTGTAACAACCTCGCAGTCTTTATTTACCCAGGAAGATTTCAAGAAGCAGTGACAACAAGGCGAATGCCGTGGGTAATTTGACCATGTTGGTCCAGCAATTGTTGGGCAGAGTTGATACTCTGTCTAAAAAACTTGAGGCAAAGGACAATAATGACATCCGCACTTTACCTACAACTTCGCAGAGTGGCTGAGCCACTAATGGACAAGGTTTGTCTTATGCAGAAGTTTCAAACATTCGTTTGAATAATAACAATGTGCCTGGGCATGGTACCAGTATATTCACTAATTGTTTAAATTACAATAATAGCCAAGAACAAGTACGATATCAACTTGAAACGCTGCCGGTTATTTCTGAATATCTCAGAACACCTAATTTTTTAGCAGCGTCAATGATAATTCTAACGTGCAGGGTTCTTTGGCAACTAACAATCCTTCAATTATTGCTAATCTCAATTAATTTGATAAAAAGCTACTAAAATATCGGAAACTCCAGTTAAAGATTAGCTACCTACAAGAATGCACTAACAAAGGATTAGTACCTAAGGGGCTACGAAAGTGGCGGTACCCTGTTGGACTCGTTCCTAAATCAAGTTTTCATCAAGAATTAATCTGTTTATTTGACAGGCAAGGAATAGAATTTTTGGGTGTCCTGATTAAACAATATGGAACACAAGTGGACTCTCTTAAATGTGAATTAGAAGTGTTAGAGCGAAACATTACATCGGATGTAGACTTTGACAAGTACAAATTTCATTATAGTCGTATTTACACCTCTATTGATTCTGTCATTAAATGAGCAATTGAAGGTAAGAAAAAGAAACTGAATAGGGATGTTCATGCATATGCACAAGGTACAGCCTATCCCACGCCCCCACAATTTTTGAATTCCATTGGAGAAGGGGAGGTTACAAATGTTCCACGCCTCCCTGACAACAATGTGGATGACGTTGATAATGACAACATCGCGCAACCCCAGCAATTGAGGAGGAGCGAGAGAAACAGGAACAGTGAAAATATACACTATGTATCGGCTAGTACTTCAAATGATGTTAATGACCAGGATTTTCAGGGTGCCCATCGGAAAACATTGCAACAGCAATAGAATATCAGAGGACAGGGACAACAACAACGAAGGAAGCAGAACTGCCGAAGGCGGTAGCCCATGGTTTGCTTATGAATCAAACTATTTTTGTAACTACACAAGGCAACTTTAAAGTATTTAACTATACAGACTTTTGTATAGATACGCAGTTTGTTGATTTGTTGTCGAAAGGGTTATCGTTTGTCCCAGATAAAAAAGCTAATTTACCAAGAACAATTCTGGACTTAAGTTCAATTTCCGGACGAATATTTTTATCGGTTCTTATGGGTGACATTCCTGCCTTAACCCATGACATAAAAGTTTCCAGCTTATTTAATCCACCATTACATGCAACTATAGCACTTTTTGAACGCATATGCGAAATGGATTTAAGAACTGGTTTACATAAGGACAATGATAAAAATGATTGTTAACATAACTTCTGAGGAAGTGGATTTTTTCACATCTTTAAAGTTACATAGAATTAGAGTCATGAAACTAGATAAAGGTGGAAGACTCATATTTATGTATGAAAGTGACTATGTACAAAAAATGCTTAATGTTTTAGATGAAGATTCTTATTGTTTGATTAGTATTAAAGAAGTGAATATTGCTCATAGGCACATACATAACATTATTAATGATTTGTTTTTGGAGGGAAGTATATCTTTGGATATTTTGCATTATTTAACCATGGCAGTGCCAAAAACACCTGTTTTATTTGATTCTCCTAAGATACACAAAAACATATCCAACCCACCTTTTAGACCAATAGTTGATGGGAGGGGATCAATTGTGTATACTTGTGCAAAATATGTAGATAGTAAATTAAAACCAATTATCAACAGTGAAGAACAAATCTGCCCAGACTCGTGGGGATTTCTGGATGGAATTAATAAATTAGAATTCAGTGATAACTACAATTTTGTAATGGTGGATATAAAAGATTTGTACACCATAATCCCACAGGACCTGGGCTTAGATTGGGTTAGAAACCTACTTACCATAAAAGCAGATGACAGCAATGAAATTTATGTTTTAGAAACGTTGCTACAATTAGTTCTTGGTAACAACCATATGCTCTTTAATGGGCAAATTTACAAACAAACATCAGGTGTTGCTATGGGCGCACCCTGTGGGGGCAGTTTTGCTAACTGCGTCTTGGGAGCATTAATTTTTGTTCAAAAATCAACTCTTTCAAGAACATACAGGACGATATGTTCTTTATATGGAAAGGAGATGCTACCTCCATTTCACCTTTTATAGCAGGAATCAAAAAAAATTAACACATTTTTTGGATTTTACTTATCAATTTGAGATTGAAGCAATTAATTTTTTGGATGTCCTGATAGCTAAGGACAAAAATAACAATAGATATAAAATGGTTATATACAGAAAACCTACTTATTCAAATACATTTCTGCATTTTTCAAGCAGCCATCCCTTTCATCAGAAAAAAGCAGTAATGAAAGGGCAGATAGTAAGGGCTGCAAGGATGGTTTCCTTGGAAGATGATTTTTATAAAGAATGCAACCTTCTTAGAAATATGTTTAATAGTCGGGGTTATCCAATTAGTTTATTTGATCAAATCTGTAAAGAAGTAACAACAAAAAGGAACACTGGGCATTTTAAGCCCATTTTGACCAAGGGCTATCATATCATAGAGGATACTTTCGATAATAACATTACTGTTAACAATAAAGTGGCTAACGTAGACCCTATGTTTATAACAACATATTCCAAAGATGCAAGAATTGTTTCAAGTATATTGTATAAGAATTGGAATTTAATTACAGAAGATATGCACATAAACAAAAAGTTTGCAACATCTTTACGGATAACATATAGACGTGGGCAGAATCTAAAGGCTCTATTAGAATTGCAAAATAGTGTAGCTGCAAGAAATGGAGGGATGTCGAAGCGTGGCCGATGTCATCAATGTCAACATATACTGATTTGCAATAAAATTAATATTAGGGATAGAGCATATCGAATAAGCAGGAAATATTACTGTGTGTCTAAGGGGATTGTTTATGCGGCATTATGCCAGCAATGTCAGTCTTTTTATATAGGGAAGACGGAGAGAACAATGAGACAAAGAATATATGAACATGTCTATCATATTAATAAAGGAAATACAACTAATGCATTGGCTAGGCACATTTTGTAATTCCCTACTTGTAAATTTCGGTTTACCATTTTACAATAGAAAAACACAGTCCAAACCACAAAAATCCACAAAAAAAGGTAATAGCAGCTAGGAAAGTCCACCACAAGGTTTTTTATTCAAATTCCAAGTAAAATTAAGCGCTTTCGTTTCCCAATCGAAACTTCATCAGAATCTGATGATTCTGATGAGGTTTACCATTTTACATTAGGAGTAATATAGTATAAGAGGGGGGCCATGGGCACTTTAGTTAGAGGAAAATTAGCTTTTATGGCAGATTCAAACTTTTGCACACATTTTCCCAGGCCTTAATGAATTTGCCTCTATTATGTGCACTTTGAAACTTAAGCAATTAGACAGGTAAATAATTTGTATCTGTAAAAGTATAAGAAAATGATTTTGGAGGATTGTGGGCTGGGTGTTAATGTCCTTTTGGATAAATATGTGTTTTTATTTATATATATATATATATATATATATATATATATATATATATATATATATATATATATATATTGTCCTTAATGTATTGTAAGGTAATTAATATATGAAATTACTTTATTTTGTTTTTATATATCTAATATATAGGTTAGCAATGTAAATTTAATTTGGAATGTATACCTTTAATATTTTATTGATTGCATTCTTAATTAATTTGTTGATTGACTCAATGACATTGATTATTTGAATGTTAATATAAACTGCTGCACCAAATACAAAAAATGTCTTGAGGAAGTTTGGAAATTGATTCAAACTAAAGCGCTTACATAATAAAACGTTTCTACGAGGAGAATACAGCCGTTATGCTTGTTTGTACATTTTGTTTCCATCATCATACATTTTTTTTATTTTTCTTCGTTTTTCCACTTTATTCAAAATGATGTGTAATAACAATACTAACTAATTATACAATAATATTTTTGTAGGTAATGTTTAGGGTTCTTGTACACAGACCTGAAGAAGTCTAGAAGGACAAAAGCTATCTTTGTTAACAATAGGTTATGGAAATAGAATATGATTTTTATAATGGATTTTTTGCATGCAAAGTATATATGTATACATTTACATATATTTTTATACATAAATTGCCAAATGGTCTGAAGTTTACATATTTCCAGCCATGTAGTATATTGTCTTGGGTAAAATCACAGACTTAATAATTTGGTTAAATAAGAGGTGCACCACATCATTATTAATGTTATTTAAAGTACGTAAGGGTTATATTATTATGATAGCGACTAAGAAGGGCAGGACCAGCTCGAATGTCTCACTGATGGGGGAAGGGATGTGAATTTAACATGTGTACCAATAACACCTTGTTTTACAGCACAAACCACTCCCTTACCTGATAAAAAGTATATATATATATATATATATATATATATATATATATATATATATATATATATATATATATATATATAGTTAGAAAGCTTGTGAGGATACTATTACTCTGTTATTTTTGTTTTACTTGGATCGCTTGTCTGTGTACTTAATAAAGGATTTTCGACTGGAAACAGATATTATTTCAAATTATATATTTTTTATTATTATTTTTACTTGGGACGAGTTTAAGTTTGCTACTTCTACTACCGTTATCTGGTCTGATTAATATACAGCGATTAACTAGATATATATATGGATTGAAAATCTTCTACACAGAGAAGTTTCTTACACTGTTTTGTTTTTGGACCCTAAATACTTTAGTGGATTGTTTGAGGCTTCAGGTATACCACGGAGATTACTTGTATATGGCAAAGTAAATGCAACCCTATATATATACATGCATACACAAGATTAGATTAGATAAATATATAGATCTTCTCATCCTTTCTTCATTTTGCTGTCCTTTTATGTGAGTTTTTTTCCCCTTTTATCACTGCCTTATCTCTAGCTTCTACTGCACTATTTGTCTTCCCTTTACACATTTCCTTTTTATCCTGTTGCAATACTTTCCCTTTGCTAGTCCTTCCTTAATGTGTTTACACAGCTCTTCTGCTGTCTTCGATTCTGGCGTCCTTCCATGTTATATATCACTACGGTTCCCAGCAGTTCTTCAGACATTGTGATCCTTTCTGTGGCATGGTTACTTTTGGTCACTGTTTTGTTTCCCTCTAAATGTCGTATGACACACCATCCGTATTGACAAGTATAACATCATGGGTTTTTCTTTATTTATGAGATTCCTTAATTTCTGTTCATTTCTGGTCTCTGTCAGAGGTGCCTATTCTCTGTCTGTCTTTATCTTGGATACTGCTATCTCCCGATTCACTGTTGGAATATTATATCTCCTGTAATTGCGGTTTCCTACTGTTTGCCTCTCAGGTAATCCTCTTTCTGCTCCTGTTGTCATCCTCCTCTCTTATATATCCACGATTTCTATACTGTGTTTTTCAGCAACCCATCAGGCATACATACAGTACGTCCCTCTGCATCCTAAAAGCCTTCCAACATCTCAGTTTGGCATTTCTCCTGTTCTTCATTGGTCTACCCTGTGGTGCAGTTTCTTCCATCTTGAATACATGGCTTCATGACAAGACTTTGACATATATATATATATATATATATATATATATATATATATATATATATATATATATACACACACACACACACACACACACACACACACACACACACACACACACACACGAGTCCACTATGTAATCTCGAAATACTGCAATCCCAAATTTCAGTATTTTTAAATCATATAGCCGAAAACCCAAATACAACACACATTTCCGAAACCGCATAACCGTGCGCCTCCCCCCCCCCCCCCACACTTATATAGTCTAACTCCAAGATCACACAAACAGACACACAAAGGAAACTCACACCCACACGGTCACAACACACACTAAAGCCCCTAACCAACACACTAACACATACATACTTACCTAAACTTCCAGCCATCCATCCACACACCGCACCAGCGGAAATTCAACATCTTAGTGCCTAGGGATTTTGAATTTCGTGCTTCTGCCGGTTTTGGAAATTTGAGTTTTCGGCTATGTGATTTTGAAATACTGAAATTCGGGATTTCATTATTTCGAGATTACATAGTGGACCCATATACACACACACGCATATATATATACATATATATATATATATATATATATATATGTACATACATACATACAGATATTTCAAGCACGGGTGCCCTTCTAACAAGACAGTATACCAAAACACTTGTCCCATAGAAAGTGTCCAGGCTGTTCTTAAAAATATCTAAATTATTATTTGCTTGGCTGTGATCACAGTTTTGATGGTCAATCACAATGTAGTAAAATCATCATTCAAAGTGAAGAGAGATGAGGAAAGAAAGTGTTTTTGTGGGGTCAGGGAGGGCACTCCCAGTGTTGAGGGCTGCACACACTCCCAGTATATATATATATATATATATATATATATATATATGTATATATATATCAGCTTCAAGGTTACACCATCTTGAAGAAAGGAGAAATCCATGGAACATTACAGTCTCAAACGTGTGTGGGGGGAAAATGCCAGCTTTTGCAGACTAATGGTCGTTGATAAAGCATTTTCCAATGTCAAAATGAAGTCTGGCCCCTGAATAATCCAGTACTTTGCCACTCTGCCACTGTTGCTGACCCTGCTTTGTGAGTGTTCTGTAAGCAATGATATCCCTTTATACCATGCTTTATTGAGTGTAATGTATTTTTCTCTTACACTTCGACTAGTCAGATGTCCCCTTTTACCATGCTTTATTCAGTGTAACGTATGTTTGTCTTGCACTTCGACTTGTCAAATATCCCCTTATACCATGCTTTATTTAGTGTAGTGTATGTTTCTCTTGCACTTTGACTAGTCAGATACCCCCTTATACTATGCTTTATTTAGTGTAGCGTATGTTTCTCTTACACATCGACTAGTCGGATGTCCCATTATACCATGCTTTACTCAGTGTAGCGTATGTTCTTCTTACACTTCGACTAGTCAGATATCCCCTTATATCATGCTTTGCTCAGTGTGGCATATGTTCCTCTTACACTTTGACTAGTCAGATACCCCCTTATACCATGCTTTATTCAGTGTAGCATATGTTTCTCTTACACTTTGAGTAGTCAGACACCCCCTTATACCATGCTTTATTCATTGTAGCGTATGATTCTCTTACACTTCGACTAGTCAGATACCTCCTTATACCATGCTTTATTCAGTGTAGCGTATGTTTCTCTTACACTTCGACTAGTCAGATACCTCCTTATACCATGCTTTATTCAGTGTAGCGTATGTTTCTCTTACACATCGACTAGTCAGATGTCCGATTATACCATGCTTTATTCAGTGTAGCGTATGTTTCTCTTACACTTCGTCTAGTCAGATATCCCCTTATACCATGCTTTATTCAGTGTAGCGTATGTTTCTCTTACACTTCGACTAGTCAGATATCCCCTTATACCATGTTTTTTTCAGTGTTGCGTATATTCCTCTTTCACTTGAGTAGTCATACATCCATGCAGATGTACACCATGCAGTTGTTTTTTTTTACCCCAACATCTGGCACTGCGTACCATCACCTTTCATTAATCTTATTTCAGTACCTGTTGTTTTCTTATTAGTACTTATACTTCCTCACAGGGGGTGTTTCACCTCTTTTCACTGACACTCTCAGTGTTAAAGGGACTGTTGTAATTAATGTTCCAGTCTAGTTTTTGGCACTTCCTCCTGTCCACATTTACATGCTGGTGGTCTCTGCCATAAAGCTGTTGAGCCCACAGTACATTTTGTCACCCACTTAACCTTTGCTAAATTCCCAACTTGTCGCACTGTTTTCTCACTGAGTGGCTCAATAACCTAATTCACATTTGTTACACTTGCTGGCATGGCATTTGTACTACTTCTGTGAAGGCCACTGAGCTCCCTACCATCTTGAAAAATCTCTTACACTCTATTTGCACTGTTTCATAGACTCTTGCCAAATAATTGGCCTTCACTTGCACAAATGCAAGATCTCCTTCCCTCTGTTTTATGACTCCTTTTTAGTAGGTTTCTCTTCACAGATTTAGTTCAAATACCATGGAAGTGAGACTTATCCTTCATCTTTCTACTCAGCCAGTCGCTTGTATAACGTATTTCCCACCAGCAGCTCCAACAGTACTGTGTTCTTTCTTTCTTTCTTTCAATTCTGATGCATTATATGACTAGTGCTGGACTGGATTCCACTTTTATGTTACTATTCTGTGTTTCCCATTTCTTATGTTGTGGACGTTTTGCTTGTAACATTGTTTGCTTTCTTCATTCTCATGTTCTTCCAACCAGCGCTATCATATTCCTCAGCATTTTCTGTCCTTTGACACCTCTTGGCCATAATTTAAGTTTATCATTTTATTTCTTAAGCTAAATGATGCTCTTCATCATTTTCTCATCATGCCACAATCTTCCTCTCGTTTCTGTGTGCTAAGATATATATATATATATATATATATATATATATATATATATATATATATATATATATATATATATATGCTCTTACGCCTACTTTGTCAGCATTTTCTGTTTTTCATGTGCATGATTTCTGACTCCCTTTCTGTTTCTCCTTTACCCTATGAACCTTTTTTTCCCTGCGGTACCGTTGTTACACTGTTGATAGTATTTTGCTTTGCTTCACTCGACTCCACCTTTCTTGCTTGATATTCCTTGCATTCAGCTACTTTCTTATTCAGAAATATCCATACCCCTATCCTGTTTGTCTCCACAGTTCCCTTGGTTATTCTTCAGTTCCACACCCCACCTACCAAGGCCTTCCCTTTGTCTCTGTCACCTCCTTCTCATAGTAGTGTCCTGTCACTTTAATCCTGTCATGCACTATGCCTCTTTCAGTTTCCCTCCAATAGAAAGTTTCTGGGTCCTGCTTTCTCTGACAGCTTTTGTATCCCCTTTGATTCATCACCTCTTCACTGCTGTTTTCTAGGCCTAAACATCAGATGGAGGTGTTTGGTTTGAGCTTTAAGTGGTATGTTCTCTGACAAGAAAGTAAAGGCAGTAAGGAAAATAATGCCTATCATTATTTTAAAAAGTACTGATAGTGGATTGTGTTAAGGGTATATGACCCTACTCTAGTTGGTTACAAACTCCTTTGAAGGTCTCTGATGAGACTACAAGTTTGATGAATGCCATGGAACACATAAAGTGAGATCAGAACATTTTGTGCGTGTGTGTGTGTGTGTGTGTGTGTGTGTGTGTGTGTGTGTGTGTGTGTGTGTGTGTGTGTGTGTAGCATTAGATTCATTTGTGGAGGTAGGCTGGAGGGATTCAAAGGACAGCATAAAAGACCTGCATATTACTTGAATTCTTACTTTCTGAAGAACATTTAACACAAGTCTGTAAGAAACTGTCCTAGAATTATAGATATTGGTAGTACATTTTACTTAACCAATTTATTTTCCCACCCCCCCCCTCGTAAGAAGTGATTTGTATCTTTTTTCTTCCTTCAGAAAGGATGTTCTAGTCATCCTGCATATTTTCTTTGAAAGAATACCACCTTGTTGCTTCCCCTTGAGCCATCCACAGTGTGTCTTTAAGTATGCCTTCTTGTCATAATTCTCCACATTTGAAAGTTTTTGACAGTATGGATTTGTTTGAGCTACTTAAAATGTTTCTGGACATAGTGACCTCCGTCTGTCTCTTGGTACAGACTGTGTACCATATGCTTCTCCCATTTACTCCTGTGTCCTCACAAGTACAAGGTTTCCAAAACTGTTTATAGCATTCCAGAAGAGATCCAACCAGCTATCCATAAACAACTTTTCTTTTTATGATGCATGTATCCATGCATGCATACCTGCTTTGCTGCCTTTTTACATTGTTTGGTTACTTCTCCTCTGATGTAGCTACCCTGGGTCCCTTTATACTTTCGGTATTACGAATGCCCTCCAGTTACGCCCCCCTTCTTTAAATTCTTACATCTGTTATAGATATTTGATATTGTGTTTAAGATAACATGCCTTAGACCATCTTGTCTGAGCTTGTCTGTCTCAGTTGTCTAAGCCCTGCTTGAGATCATAATGACTGTGATATCACATTTATTCACTCATCTTTCAGCAGACTTGTGTCACGAGAAAGCTGTGGATGCTATGTTAAAATCATCCATAAAGGAAAGGTATCCTGTGCGCATGCTGTTTTATGTCATACTATATATGAAATGTAAGCTAAATTATAAAATCATTGTTTGTTTTTCCTGGGTTCTATGTGGTATCCATATACAGTAATGTGGAGTTTTCATTGTGTGGCATTAAATAAGCAAACTGCTATAGGGTTTGTTCAGTCAAAATATGAGCTCTCTTATGTACCAATTGTGCTAAGTGCTAAACCCTGTACCTGCAAGCACTGAAAAGGTATACTGTAAGTAACATAAAAACTGTGGAAGTCCAGAAAGATAGATATTCGATGTAAACAGAAGACGATGAATAAAACATTTGTAGTTTGAGAACAAAACCACAATTCTAGCTTTGAACCTGTAGGGTGGTAAAATCTGAAGACAGAGTGAGTTGCCAGGGATATCTGGATTTGAAAAGAACTGACATTTTGTAGTCTCCATCATTGCTTAAGTCTCTTGTGCAAAAGCCATTGGCATAGGCTGACTGGTTAAACATGCATTCAACATATTGCACTAGTCTTACAGCCTCTGTCTGTGGGTACAGTAAATCATTTGCTGCCATACCATATAGGAAGATAACTGAGCAATCCATTTGCTTTTCTTCAGAAATACTTCCATCTTTGGATACTGTTTAAAGCAGCTACACACTTCAAATGAAATGCTGTCCATATTAGCAAAGTACTTTGGTTTTCAAGACTAAAATCTGTGGTCCAGTGTCATTTCTGCTGCAAGGTTAAACAAAAGCTGTGTGGGGAAATTGTACTTCAAGAAGTTGTACTTGACCCTGAGTGTCTTATATTAGATATTAAACCTGCACAGACTGCTGAAGATGGTCTCTCTCAGAGTGACTCAGCACCTCTCTAGTTAGTGGTGTTTGACACTTGAACCAGTCACTGGGCATCACTGGTGAATAATTAGCTGTAGGATGATAAATCTTGTCCATTTTTACATTAAATTATGTGCGTTTCTATTGATTTGCAGAATAAAATGCACTTCTTTTATTGATTCCCATGGCTGCTTACACTTCCCTCTTCACCTAAGAGCTGTAGTCTCTCATTTTAGAGGTAAACTGCAGGCTAAAGACTTAAAATGTTAGGGAGCATTTGCTACATCATTTTAAATGTGCAAGTTTTTATCTTCTTTAATGAATAAAAGAACTGAACATTTTCCTACTAGATGACCCTCCAAAACATACATGCATTGACAAAAGGTGTGAGCGCATAAGCACACACACATGTTCGCTTGCACGTGCTCACACCCGCGCGCACACACACACACACACACACACACATTGCAGTAACACTTCCCCACCCTTTTGCAAGGTGCGCTACTGAAGAAAATGTAACATATGTCATCAGGCACCAGAGAAAAATGGTGATCCTTCACAGTAATGCATAATTCCCAATTTCTGACTTGCTCCTACCTACTGTCACACTGATTTGGGGTACTTCTGTAGGTATGTGACAACTTTTTACTGAAATGAGCAGAGTGGGTCCTTGTGCATGTTACTGTTAAAGGTCATTATGGCATGTAACTGTGGGTCAGTGTTATTGCCTTTATTTATGAGCTAATGGGTTACGTTTAGTGTTACAACTATTTATTTTCCTGGATTGTGCCTTCTTTGTCTCTTCAGAGTATAAAGTCACTTGTAGATTTAACAGGTAACTTGCAGTAGACAGGCACATGGGGCATTTGTTTGCACAGAAACCAGCCATACCTCTCAGCTGTTCATAATTTTGCAGAATTTCCAGAGCTCTGCATCATATTTCTGGTGTGTTCCTCATAAAATGTGTCCTTTTTATGGCATATTTAAGATTGATATCACTAAATAATGAGAGACATTTGAGTGTCACACTTTAAATTCTTCAGAAAATGCATGCTAAAGCAAAACATGTTCTTCAAACGTTCCAATTTTGGGCCTTGGTTCCCCCTCCCCCCATTATTTTTGGCTTTGTCCAGGATTCTTTTCGTTAAACATTGAGAGCTGTGACACCTTCTCATACCTGCTTGATCTGTGAGGCTGTTAGTCCAGCCCCATTCAGACTGAGAAGACAAAGACTAGAAAAAAGATAATTTCATACAAAATGTGCCACATTCGTATGCTTCTTGTAACAATTTGTTTAAGTTTTCACCCAAAATAAAAACTGGGACGATTTAGAATCAGCAGAAGATGAGTACTGTTTTCCGAATTACCCTACTCTTCTCATGATGAAGCTTCCCCATATAACCCTTCCCCTCAGGACAACTTTCTGTCTTGTCACTTACATTTCTTGAAACTGCATGTCATATTTCTGGATATGGTTCTTGGCCATATCGCCTGTCGTGCCCACCCTGTTTGCATTTTAGGATTCTCATTCACAGTTGTTGGACCAAGAGTGCCAACATCTGTCTGTTGACAGGTACCTAGAGATTGAGCTTTTCTCCTGGAGGTGCATTTATTTATTTATTTGTACATCCACTTGGACCTTTTCCAGACTGAAGTACATACTCAAGAGCCAAAGAAGGGAAAAAAAAAGCAGTATGGGTAAAATTGTTTGTCAGTGTGTGCATAGACTGATATAAAAGAAATACAGATGTGATAGTAATGTAAGACATATGAGAAACAATGTTGTGTTAGGATTCAGACAACAGATTTATATGAACCATATTGTAATGTCTGTTGGTTTGTGATTACTTTTTAAAGGATGACTTTTGAAGTAGGTGAAATAGAAGAAGTAAGGGTGGTTACAGTAGAATATTAGCTTGTAAGCATTTACAGTTGGCAGTGTTCAATATATGCATTGTGCTATAAAAAAACTAGGGCATGAATGACTAGCTTTCGCGTGAGTAGACTGTGACTGACAATGCAGAGAGTTGTATGTTGATAAAGTAAGTCATTAATCAGTATCCCTGTCATAAAATGTGTTTCTGGTTCCATTCAGTCTGGATTTTGTTGAGACCTCCAGTGTGCAACCCCTCCTCAAAGTCACTCATGAAGAGTTAGAGGACCCAAGTACTGTTTCTAAGTGGGGCAAATATGAATTCAGCCTTTTCTTTGCTTCATTTTGCTAAATGATCCTTTCCTTTATGAGATCCTCATGTTGGGAACAACTTGTATTGACTTTGTCTCCCCCCCCCATTCATTCTATCTTTCCTGAAAAACTTTGCAGAGTGTATAAGGAAGAATTGCCCGTTCGATCCTCAGTTAGAGCGTCTTCTGTGTGGCGACATGCGTGAACGGGCGTTCCTTCATTGAAGGTTGTGCGTTAGGCCTGGTAAGCCAGCATGTAAAACTCTGCTGCCAATCATTAGCGGACCGGAGTTCTGCTGTGGCGACCCCTAACCGGGAAAAAGCCGAAAGACACCATAAGGAAGAAACCTGAAGAGCCTTGAGTTTTCCCCTAGTGAAATTAGTTATCATGAATAGTGGTCCAAGCTCCTCAACGCTAATAATATTAGATTATTATATAATAGTGGTAATATTTTTTCAGATATATGCAGTGCGTGTAGTTAAGGTCTTAACGCTTGTTCTATGAATTTGAATATTTTATGTTTACAGCTTTGAGGTGCTTTATATATTTTAATTGTTTTACTAAATGTTTATGCTTGTTAGATAAGCCACCAGGCTTAAAATGATAAAGTGCATTTAAAGCCGGTTCATAGGAACATAAGGCTTAGTGTTGAAATTCTGATACATATATATACATTTTTGTAGTTTTTTGTGCTATTATTCTGTGTTTTATTCTATTTCTTATGCACTTTATAATGTGTATATACTTTTTTTCTGAGGAGATTATGATCTTTGGTAACATCTTTTTACATTTACGCAGTGCGTGTAACTAAGATCTTAACGCTTGTCTTATGAATTTGAGTTTTCTATGTTTATAGCGTTGAGGTGTTTTTTATATTTTAATTGCTTTATATTAAATATTGTACGTTTGTTAGATTAGTGATGCTGTCATCATTGACGTAAACCAATTGTTGCTTTGGTAGCAGTATTTGAACATCTATGCTGTTTGTGTTCTGTAAAGCTTGAAGAAGCCATGTTGGTGAAAGCGCTCGCTGCCTAATAAAATTATTTATTACGTTCGTGCACTACGCTTTTATTATTTTTATATGTGAAATATAGATTTAAGTATTACCTGTATTGAAGTTTGTTTAAGTCGTGGTTGCCCTGTGAATGAATTATATGCTTTGCGTACCTTTTGTTTTATTTATTTTATTCTACACAGGAGCATTTACTCTTGGGTTGTGCCCTTTTATCACGTTTGTACATAGTATGTCTGAGAATGTTTTTCTTTTGGTCCCCTTGGACCTCACTTTCACCAGCCCGGCTCCCAGTACCCAGTGTCCATGCTGGGTCTACTAGCTACTCTGTAACCCCCCGGACATGCTTCATTTTTGTTTGGGCCAGTCATGTATCCTAAGAGTGCACTGGGAGCTTGGCTGTCATATGCTTCAGTTTCTGTGTCATTCTTTTATCTAGTATAGACATAAACACTTGATAATTGTGGTTTAAAATTCAAATGGGTTTATATGAAACTAAGTCTGAAGAGTCTTTGCAATATTTGGGTAACACAGCCATAGTCGTGGATTCTGAGGGTGTCTTGGGGGCTTGGCCCATATGTGCTTCCATCTGGGGGGGGGGTGGTATTTTGTTTTATGACATATTCACTCCCTTTCCCTGCCCCTCAACGCTTGTTGATTATGTCTGATGGCAACTCCCCTCTTTGGAGCAATCCTCCCCTTAGGGAGCGTATCAACAATTACCCTCCCACCTTCAGTCAGCATGCTCATCCCTTTTCTGCAACTGCATTAGTCACCAAAACCACTAATTGAACCAAGGTTGGCTGATCTGTAGTCAGGGCTTTATCACTCTATGCCACTAGAATGCCCTATGTCTGAGAATGTTTCTGCTGACTGCCATGTGAACTCTTCAGTCCAGCATAAAACCTACTGACCATAACACATTTTGCTTACTGTAGAAGCTCGAGTCCAAGGCTTTGGACAAGCGTGTCAAAAGAGTACGTCCCTCTGCCTGTTGTTTTATGTCCTCAGATTCTCCTTCCACCTGCTCGTGTTCCAGTTCTCTTTGTGTAACAAGGATCTGGAATGCTTTGTGTTTAAAGAGTTTGCCTTCATTTTCCGAAAAGTTTGCCATGTGGTCTGCTGTAACATTGTTTGTATGTGTTGGCCAGTGCCATAGGCTCTTTGCACACTTTGAGGGTGACTTGTCCTTTGTCCATTCCACCCAGCCTCTTGTTAAACTTGAAGAGGAAGCAAGCTATCACCTCTGTGGAGTGCCTTTAAATGTCATCTTTTCCTTAGTCTAGCCAGCCACAAAAGCAAAAAAAAATCTCCAAATTGATAGTTTCACCAACAGGCCTTACCTATTCCAAAATTAAGGTTGCTCCCTTTAAGTGAATAAACTAAATTGTGTATTATTATATTAAATGCATTAAAGTATTAAGGCTGCTGGGGAGGAAACTACCACTTTAATGTATTCACTTCCCACAGTTTACATCATTTATTTTTTGTCTAAATTGCTTGTCAATGTACATTTAGATGTTAATTACTCTGTACCTTATAAACTTCACTTAGCAGTTAGTATTCAGACCTGTTATAATTAATTGCTTGCACTTGCAGACAACTTGTCTCCAAGAAAAGCAGTAATTAACTTTGCAGATGCTTAAAATTTAAATTTCACACAGAACACACTGCTGTGCCTCTCATGATTAAATGGGGTCTATATTAGAATATTGACTTTTTAAAATGTCGAATGTTCTAACATCGACACCTATTCAGCGAACGCTGACAACATCGAACATGCAGAACAGCGAATGTTTTCCAAGGGAAAAAATTCACTTTTCCGACACACATACACACAACACAAATACACCAGACAAACAGCAATCCACACACATACACCTAAAATCCTACATCTAACCCTACACTAAACTGTACACACACCACTAGCTATCCACTTACCTTAACCCAAACCCTAAGGTCCGTCACTATCGCACACTCACCTCACCTGCGCTCTAACCCTAACTCACCCCACGCCCTAACCCTCACGTCCACACAATCGCACACTTACTTGATCCCGACCTGTAACTTTCCACCACAGTGCTGAACATAGCTAAGCCACAGGAATGGCCAGCCGAATTCCTCCTCTAGGAAGAAAAATTCAGTGTTCCACAGCTACGCTATTTTCAGCATTCGCTGAATAGGGGTCGATATTAGAACATTCGAAGTTGTGAAACTTCGATGTTCTAATATAGACCCGATTAAATGATGCATGTCTAGACTTTTTGCTTTCCACTAAAAGGCTTTACTAATGGAAAAAAGTGGCTAACGTTTACAAGTACAAAAAATAACTAGCATTTTCTTGTCTTTCATCATTTTATCATATTTTCCAAGCCTTTTTGCTTTAAAAAGTTTCTAGAGTTTAAACCAAGGATATTATTTTAGATACCCACTTATATAAAAAGGGGGAATTTTTCTTAGTTCTACCTACAGAGTGATCACTACACTTTTACACCCCTACCAAGCGGCTAAAGAGCAGAACATTGTATTAAGTTTAACTTGCTTCTGTGCAGCCTTTCTTGGCATGTCACGGTGTAAAGCCTTGATACCTTACAATTAGAAAAAATACTTTCTTGCTATGTCTTTAACATATACAACAGTCACTGATAAAGCACCTTCAACTCAGATTTTAAATACCCCTGACTAAAGACTATACAAGACTGCTGTACAATATACAGAACCTCAAACCTCAAGATGCAATAAACTCCTCCTAGCATGGAGAAACATCATATCCATGCGTAGTAACAAGAAACCTTCAGGGCTCCCCGACCCACCCCAGCACTACCAGGTTATAACTCATACCATGCGATATTCATCAATATACACACCTCCAGGTTGGTGGCAAAGCAAGGAAAGCATCAGACTATCCATGTGCAACACTAACAGTGGGTAACTGCCCTTCCAGTTTATAGCCTTCCTGAGAACACTGAAAAATGAAGGTCTCTCCCAACACCATTATATATATAGCGACTTCAACTACCAACATACTGACTGGAGCATTACTCTAGCCTCCAACCCCTAGCCAAAAAGATTCTAGAATTTATAAACTCAAATGCTATGGAACAACCTGATCATCAAGTGGACCAGAAGTGTGCACCCCACTGGTAAGATGGATATTCACATCCCAACCACACTCCAACCAAGAACTCCACAGAAACTCCCAGAAAAAAAAAATTCTAAAGCAAATTTCACTCTGAAAAAACAAAGGGAAAACCCAGGTCCTCCCGCTTCTAAAAAAGGAAAATACAGCCTATACAGCCCAGAATGAATCTTTATAAACTATGAACCTTCATAAATCAGGAATGCATGGATCATGCAATCTCAAATAAAACCAAGGCCCAAAGGCCAAGTGCAGGATTCCAACCCAGGACCCCAGCCATAAACAAATTATACAATAGAAGGGGAAGCTAAACTAGGAATGAGGAAAAAAATCAAAAAGGTAGCAACTCACTGATCAGTAAAGCAAAAAAAACTACAAAAATTAAAATTGCCCACACTCATTTTAGAGTTAAAAAACCAAGACTAAACATGACAAGGCAAGGGCTTTGTTATAAATAGAACCTGGGTGGTAATTCCCAGATATGCTCAGAATTAGTCCAAACTGAACAAAAATACACTGAACCCCACAGACATTGCCACCAAACATCCTAGCCCCCTCTCCAGTGCAAAAACCAAACCTCCCCCTCCAAAGGGCGTAAATATCTCCCCCATCAGTGCTGCTTGCTCTGAGAGCCTCAGCATCTCCAAAAAAGCTCCAAAGCAAAAGCATCAATGGGACCAGACGGTGTCTCGTCTGGCGCACCTACATCCATGGACTAAAGAGCTAATAAAAAACATAAAACAATCTCATCTCAACTTCTCAGCCCAGGATATGTGCCCAAAGAGTGAGTGCAGCAAAGTGGGTCCCTCCCCATAAGGTGGTGGTGCCTCGGATCCTGAAAAAAATATCGCCCATAAGCCTAGCTTGGTCTGCAAAGCTATGGAAAGGATCATCATGGGACCTCATAAAATAAAGATATGGGGACCTACAGACACTGGATCCTACACCTTACAAAAAAAAGTGATACAATATACTACTTTGGCATTATAGATAAACTCACCAGCTTAAATATAAACCCGATATGTTCACTAGCTGATTGCAAACTGGCTCAAGGACAGAACCCACATGGTTTAGAATTGCTGGAGCCATATCGATCAAACCAGTTACAAGTGGTGTGTCCCATTCCTCAGTCTCCTGGGACCTCTTGTTCGGTATATATATCTCGGAGGTACAGCACAACAAATGTGGGGGAATGTGGCTGAAGTTCGCAGATGATGACTGCTGGCCATAATCAACTCTCCCAGCCGACAAAGCATCTTCCAAAAGGCCTCATAAACAGACAAAACAGACCAGAGCCATGGCCTTCAAGCTAAAATGCAAAAGTGTGTATAGTCATCCCTTTGGCAAAAACAGTTAAAAAAATTTTTTTTATTGTAGCCCACCTAATCATGAATCACAGAGATCAGGGTCATGGGTCATGCCTCTTTACTCCTCATCCTCCATCAGGCCCAGTACAATGCCAATTTGCCCTTTTGGGATGTACCACACCTGCACCTGCAGCAAAGACCCCCAAAAGTACCTCACCAAGAGGACAAAAGGGCTCAACAGATGCCATATGCTGCCCAGTTAAAGAAACTCAACCTCAATAAAGAAATATGGGGGGATGCTGGAGGATAACCCAGAGCTTCCCCTTTCACTCTGGAACAAAAAATCCCAGTCCAGGCAGTCAGGTTAGAGTCCCTATTCCCTCCTAATCTTGATCTTGATGTGGATGGGAGGAGAGGGGTTTAGGGTATCACTTCTGTGTCACTGTTCACTGTGGACACCAGTATACTAATACTCGAAAAAGAAAGCAGCATAAAATAAATTAAAATGGGGTTAAAAAGCAAACACAACACATTCTGGCTAGGCTTATAAATGCCCTAGGGCAGATAGCCTAGTATGAACCTATGAACCTATAACATGCAGTTTATATCATGAATTTTTTATACAAATGTTAGTAAGAACAAACACTGTTTTACTTAGTTACTTCTTCAGTCCATTCAGTGGCCTTTTAAATATTGAAGACATAAGGTGGAGATATACGTTTTACAGTTTACTCATGATTTAATTTCTGACGTCTTTTGGGTTTCTAATGCCATGACGGGAATGGACCCCATTCTTAAGTAAGGGTATAATTAAAGTTTGTGAAACTGATTGTTTCAGTCTTTGATGTTACCCAAAAGTGCTCTTCACAGTGCCCACAATGTGCCCAGAACTGATTTATTCTGTAATTCATATGGGGTTACATGTATCCATAACATATCAAAATATGATTGTAAATGCTTTGAGACCCATTGCTCCTACTGCTTTTGGAACTGCCTGGGTATTCTTTTTCCACATACACCTTGTTTCTGTTTGCATATTCTGGTATTTAATGACTTTGTGTATCTCTGTACGTAAGACGCTAATCATGGAATGTACAAGTCCAGTGATCAATGCTACTCTTGTCTTCTTTTTATAGACTACTGTATCTGGTTTTCTTGCATCTGTTTTCTGAACTGTTGGTAATGGGTGATCTCATATCATATAAACTTTATCATTCTCTATAATGTTTTGTGACTCATGTTTCTAATGCTGCTCAGCTACTTCAATGCTTGCACAATGTGTTTCAGTATACAGGCATAATGTTTGCACAATCCAAAATGCAACAGTCTTGCCACATTATTATGCCTTTCAGTATATAGTCCTTCTGCCATTAGTGTACTTCACCCAGCAGCAAGATATATGACTGTTTCCAGTTCTGTTTTGCAGAACCTGCATTTGTGTGTTTCTTCCACATGTTCAATGGATTTTTTTAAATCAACGTGAACATATTCCACTGTATTTGGCTACCAATATTAACCTTTCATGTTTTGTTTTTAATTCACCTCCCCTTAACCATTCCTGTGTCAGATCCTGATTGATGTGAGGTTTTTCCAGGCGTTTTCTGTGCTTGCAACTGTACTTATGCCTTTTCCACATTTCTTACCTTCACATCTTTTCTCCTTGTATTCTTTCCTTTGTTTTAGCACATTCAGTTGCTGCCTGATTTTTGTCTACTTCTGGTTTGATTTCCATTCCTGCTTAATACCAATATGCATCTGCTAAACTAAGTAAGAAAGTTACTTTAGACTTGTTCTCCTCATGTTGTTAAACTTTCACTGTTTGGATTTGGTGAGTTAGATATTTATGCAGTTTTAGGATTGCAGATCTATACATGTAATCAATTTCAAGGAGGCCCATACTGCACTCAGAACAAGGAATATATAATCTTGGTATACACTGATTTTTATATATCAGTTGAGAAGTGTGAAGCATTTTTCTTGTTTTCCTGTCCAACTGATCCAGTCCATTTTGAGGCCAGTCACCCCAAAACTGTATGTTAGAACAAGAAAAGCAATTTGGTTTATAGCTTGGACTTTGTTCCTAGATGTCAAGGCTGTTTTCAGTATTAATTTAAGTCTTCTAAAATATTCCTTATTGAGTTTTGTTTGCAATTGTTTAGGTTTTATTGTCAATCCTTCATCAATTGCCAAATAGTTATACACTCCCTCTTATTAAAGTTCCTTTATATCACATTTCTACCCCAGACTGTTATTTTCATGGTGCTGCAGCTTTCCTGCTTTAAATGTTACTTTTGCAAATTTATCAAGACCAAATGACATTATTGTATCTTCTAAGAAAATTTTAACCATTTGCAGTTGTGCTTTCAGCTCCTCATCCAGTGAACTGTACAGTTTTAAATCATCCCCAAAAAGAAGATGAGAAGTCTTTTCAACTGAATGTTTTATGGGAGCCAAATTGCAACCATGACTTCATCTGTTAATTAGACAACTTAATGCATTAAGGATAAGAAAAAAAGAGCATTGGTGACAGTCATGCTGGAATATCTCCCTTTGAATTTTTATCCCTGTGATAATAGCTTGTCATTTTATTTGTCTTGGCTACAGAGAGGTTTACCGATGTTTTATGGTCATGGTAATGTAATTGATCAATACAGGGTATATCTTCTACATCTGTAAACGTTCCTTTATCCATGAATGTGGGATACTGTCAAATGCTTTTTTGTAATGTATTCATGTCATATTTAGATTCTTCCCTTTTTTATAATTCTCCATTATGACATTATTTAACAACAAATGATCCTTTGTTCCATATGACTTTTTTTTTGTTACCCTTTTGTTCTGTTGCCATGATTTGACATCAAATCCAGTATATAGTTTATAAGTTCCCTATTATATGATCGAAGACTCATTCTTTCGAATGCATCTTGATCGAACTTGAAAGCACGAAATGGCAAAATCCTGAAACAGCATATAAGCTAATTCTTTCCCTGGGAAACAAATCGCTTGGCCACCTTCATTATTTTGCCATTTTCGTCACTGTAGTGTGATCACGGAGTTGGTATATTTAAGTAGGGGGGTGTGGGGGCACAGCCCCTCACTTCATGTAATGTTTTAAAGTTTTTTTTTTTCATTTTTGGAACAACGATTTTTTTTCCCTGGGAAAAAATGGCTGTTCTAAGTGTTCAGGATTATAAGCTTTTGCTTACATGGGGTCGATAAATCAGCATTCGCTGATTTAATATAGACTCTAGTTTATACATCAAAGACAAGCAAATTATTGGTCTATACTTTTTAGGGTAGCTTGCAGGTTCCCTCTTGAGAAGTATCATTTTTCCAATTGTTGACCAGGTTAATGTCTCTTTGGAATGCACATATAATTTCATCTTACGCAGGGCTAAGTCTTTGTGTAAAGATGTTAATACTTTTAGCCAGAAGTTACGTATTGCATCTGGGCGTGGGGTTTTCCAGTGAGGAGCTTTTCATAATTTTGTTTCAATTTCTCTGGACATTACTTCATCCCATTTCATATCCTGTATATTTGAACTTCTTACTGTTTCTTTTACTTCTTCTATCCATTCAGCATCTTTATTCTGTCAATTTAGCATCGTTATGTTCCACTGGATCTTCATGAACCCAGCCACTGGGGATGCATAAGCCAGTACATTTCTTTGTGCCGGTGCCAAGCCCAGATAAATGGGAAGGGTTGCGTCAGGAAGGGCATCCGGCGTAAAAATTTGCCAAAACATTCATGCGGACAGTAGTAAATATTTACAGACCGGATCGGTCGAGGCCCGGGTTAACACCGACCGCCATCAGTACTGTTAGCCAGCAGGGTGTTGGATGAAATTGGGCTACTGTTGGCCGAAGGAGGAGAAGAGGGGGAAGGCATGGCCAAAGGCTGGAAGAGAGGAGAAAGGCTAGGACTGTGGTAGTGATGGTCGGAACTTTTAATGTTGGCAGTATGACAGGTATAGGGAGAGAGCTAGCCGATATGATGGACAGAAGGAAGGTTGGTATATTGTGTGTGCAAGAGACCAGATGGAAGGGGAGTAAGGCTAGGTGTACCGGAGGTGGGTTCACATTGTTTTATCATGGTGTGGATTGGAGGAGAAATGGCGTAGGAGTTATCCTGAAGGAACAGTGTGCTAAAAGTCTTTTGGAGGTGAAAAGAGTGTCTGATAGAGTGATGTTTATGAAGATGGAAATTTATGGTGTAATGATGAAAGTTGATAGTGCATATGCTCCACAAGTTGGGTGTGCGATGGATGAGAAAGAAAAATTTTGGAGTCAGTTGGATGAAGTGGTGGTGATTGTACCCAAGGGTGAGAGAGTGGTGATTGGAGCAGATTTCAATGGGCATGTTGGTGAAGGGAACAGAGGGAATGAGGAAGTGATGGGTAGGTATGGTGTTAAGCAAAGGAATGCAGAAGGTCAGATGGTAGTGGATTTTGTGAAAAGGATGGACATGGCTGTGGTGAGTACATATTTTAACAAGAGGGAGGAGCATAGGGTGACATACAAGAGTGGAGGAAGATACACACAGGTGGATTACATCTTATGTAGGAGGGCCAGTTTGAAGGAGATTGGAGACTGTAAAGTGGTGACCGAGGAAAGTGTAGTTAGGCAGCATAGGATGGTGGTTTGTAGGATGACGGTGAGCAAGAAGAGGAGGAGGAGTGTAAGGGCAGCACCAAGGATCAAATGGTGGAAATTGAAAAAGGGTAATTGTGAGGTGGTGTTCAGGGAAGAGTTAAGACAGGCAGTGGGTGGCAGTGAAGAATTACCAAATAGCTGGATAACTACAGCAGAGCTAGTAAGGGAGACTGCTAGAAAGGTGCTTGGGATGACATCTGGACAGAGGAAGGATGACAAGGAGACATGGTGGTCGAATGAGGAAGTACAGGAGAGTATACAGAGAAAGAGGTTGGCAAAGAAGAAGTGGGATTGTCGGATGAAGAAAGTAGACAAGAGTGTAAGGAGATGAGGTGCATGGCAAATGGAGAGGTGGCGAAGGATAAGGCATTTGTATGAAAGGTTGGACACTAAGGAGGGAGAAAAGGACTTGTACCGATTGGCTAGACAGAGTGACCAGTAGCTTAAAACATTCTAATAAATGTCTTTTTACAGCAGTATAATCAAAACAGTCAGTATCATGCAGTTTTGCTTAAGAAGTTACAGCTTTACCATGGAGTAATGGGGTCAGGACCGTATCCAGAGCCTTTGGTCAACTTCATACTGTTTACATACCTGTTCAAACATATGAATGAAGCTATCAGAATTATACCCCTCTTTAAACTGTGGAAGAAATTTACTGACATTTTGTGCTTCTGGGGTCCAGTCACTCCCTTCCCCATTACCTCCATGACTCTGGCGAAGAGTCAGCATTTCCTTCTCATGCCTCCTCTGCCGTTCATTTTCCTCAGCTTGTAGACTCCTCATTTTCTCGACTGCTTCTAGTTCCATACGTCTGGCCTCCAACTCAAGTCTCTCTAGCTCCAGCTGGATTTTTAAGTCCACTGCAGAAATGAGCTGTCCATTCTCCGTGGATATTGTATCTCCACTGTCAGTCTGATTGTCCTCCAGGCTGCTGTTTTCTGATGCAGCTGTAACCAAGGCTGCAATCAGGTCTGCTTTAGTCAGGTTTCCATGCACCAGTCCCCTAGCCTGGCACATCTCCGCCAGCTGGCTCCTTGTCAGCCTTCCATACTCCTCTCCTGACATGCTGCCTGCTCACCCTGACTAACACTAAGCTAACAAAAGAAAAAATAATTGTGATCTGAACTCTGAGTACAAAACACTTTTAGAGATCACTGTACATAAGCTACAGGAATTTGCTCTACCCACACCACTACAAGCCAATTAGTCTGTGAAGTAGATCCCACCACTGCCAAACACTTGTGACGACCGTGCCCTGGGCCAGCAATCAAGGAGCGCCTCAATCCTCACTGCTAACACCAGGGAGGTTGTCTCCTAGAGGAGAAAAGGATAACTAATACACAGTAAAGTACAATTTCCCCTTAAGTGCGCACAGAGATCACAGTCAGTCTGGGGCTGGTTGCTCCCTTGCTCACCAGGTCCCCAATAAGACTCCCCACTGGCACAGCTATAGGGTCCAGGTCTCAGCCTAACTGGGGAAGCTAAAACCTCCAGTACCCTCCCTGTCCAACCAGTGCTTTGTGTCCCTGCCAAGTAGCTGGCACAACACACACACACACACACACACACACACACACACACACACACACTTTGAGATAAGTATTTATACAGCTTCACAGACACTCTTGGGAAAGGCTGACACAGATTCTCCAACTATGCCCCTTTACCCAGACTATATGGTAGTAATTACTGCCACCACCCAGTTAATAATATCCGCTACTAAAAGACCCTTAAAAGGGTGTCCAATTATTACTGTGCAATATTAATATCCAATGGTAATGTGACTGTTCAGTCTAAGGCTTATTGGAAGGGCTTAGACAGTAAACTCTATAAATATATAATGTACTCTAAAGCATAATTTATCTCTACATAAACCAACCACAGGTAGGTTTTAAAATATTTAATAATAAATAATTAAAACACAAGACAAAACTACTACTCCACAGAGATATCTAAGAGTTCAGAGATCACACAGAAACGTAAAATACAGTATGACAGGTCTGATTTCAAAGAAAATACCTAATTAAGCTTTACTAGCTTTAACTATTCCTACAAGAAATCACAGTGCTAAAAACTTACATGTGAGCATAAGCAGAGTGCTGGTAAGTTGGATATCAAGATCAAAATGCTCTTTTGTCTCTTGTGAGAAATAGTATTTAAACATTACTAACAAACTCACATCATTACATCATTACTTA
Organism: Protopterus annectens; assembly: GCF_019279795.1. Lineage (NCBI taxonomy): Eukaryota > Metazoa > Chordata > Ceratodontiformes > Protopteridae > Protopterus > Protopterus annectens. The sequence continues at coordinate 1,072,947,032 of NC_056737.1, forward strand.
ACTTACATCATTTTTGACACTTAGGTTTTCCCAGGCAAACAAACTGCATTATTTAGCCTGCACAGCATCTTACAGCAATAGAAGACATTTCACATGTATATTCTAAAAGAAACCAGAGCAATAAAATACCTTCCACATGTACACGCTAACAATTATTCCTTAAGTTAAGACAATAGGAAGAATGTGTTCAGCTAGCCGCTCTGGCACCATTTTTTAGATAATTGTACTTTCAAAGACATTTGAAATGATTTGGCTTGGTTTCCCTTACAGCAGATGGCAATGTTGCAACCATCTTGAAGTTCACATTCTACAGTGTTTTCTTTCATTTAAAAACACAAGCCTGTATTTTACATTTATTTATACAAATGATAGAATTATATATCAAATTCTATTTGCCTAGGCTGGCAGCCTTCACCCATCTCTCCCCAATTGTCACACACCTGTTCGTTCTTAATTTGGGGGTGCATTTTTCCATCATGCTGTGACGTTGCTAGAGTTGGGTTTTCTACACTAAATCCTTCATTTTGCAGGTACTCCATAACTTTAGTATCTGTTTACTTAACGTCTCCATTACTTACCCTGTTTTCTACCTTCCCTGTTTGTTTTCTTATTTTTTGTATTGTGAAATTTTCCATATCCAAATGCCTTTGCCTGTATTTCTCTTCAAATATCTTTGGTGCTCCTGTTTTATTGACTAGCTTTTCTTTCTTCTTTGCATAATTGCACCATATTAAATATCTCTTTCTTTCCCATGTCCATATTTATTCTTCAAATGTCTCCCACTCCACCTGTTTCTCCTTACTTTGAGGACTCATTGCTTCATCATGCTGTGACATAACCTGTAGACTTTTTACACTAAATTCTTCACTTTGCATGTATTCCATAACTTGAGCGTCTGTTTGCTTAAAATGATCTATTCTACGCACCCCTCCCTTTAGTATCTTATTTTTTGTCGTCTTCTTCTTTCGGCTGCTCCCGTTAGGGGTCACCACAGCAGATCATCTGTTTCCATTTCTTCCTGTCCTCTGCATCTTGCTCTGTCACACCAACCACCTGCATGTCCTCTCTCACCACATCCATAAACCTTATCTTAGGCCTTCCTCTTTTCCTGTTACCTGGCAGCTTCATCCTTAGCATCTTTTTCCCAATGTACTCTGCATCCCTCCTCAGCACATGTCCAAACCAACGTAATCTTGCCTCTCTGGCTTTGTCTTCAAACCTTCCAACCTGGGCTGCCCTCTAATATACTTATTCCTAATCCTGTCCGTCCTCGTCACACCCAGTGCAAATCTTAACATCTTCAACTCTGCCACGTCAAGCTCTGACTCCTGCCTTTTTGTCAATGCCACTGTCTCCAACCCATATAACATAGCTGGTCTCACTACCCTCTTGTAGACCTTCCCTTTCACTCTTACTGGTACTCGTCTGTCACAAATCACTCCTCACATTCTTCTCCACCCACTCCATCCTGCCTGTACTCTCTTCTTCACCTCTCTTCCACACTCACCATTACTCTGACCTATTGATCCCAAGTACTTAAACTCATCCACATTCCCCACCTCTACTCCCTGCATCCTCACCATTCCTGTATCCTCCCTCTCATTCACAAACATATATTCTGCCTTAGTCCTGCTGACCTTCATTCCTCTTCTCTCTAGAGCATATCTCCACCTCTCCAGGGTCTCCTCCACCTGTTCCCTACTCTCACTACAGATCACAATGTCATCTGCAAACATCATAGTCCACGGGGACTCCTGTCTGATCTCGTCTGTCAACCTGTCCATCACCATTGCAAATAAGAAAGGGCTCAGAGCTGATCCTTGATGTAATCCCACCTCCACCTTAAACGCATCTGTCACTCCCACCGCAGACCTCACCGCTGTCACACTACCCTCGTACATATCCTGTACCACTCTTACATACTTCTCTGACACTCCCAACTTCCTCATGCAATACCACAACTCCTCTCTAGGCACCCTGTCATATGTTTTCTCTAAATCCACAAAAACACAATGCAACTCCTTCTGACCTTCTCTGTACTTCTCCATCAACGCTCTTAGAGCAAACATCGCATCTGTAGTGCTCTTTCCTGGCATGAAACCATACTGATGATCACTAATCATCACCTCCCTTCTTAACCTAGCTTCCACTACTCTTTCCCATAACTTCATGCTGTGACTGATCAGTTTAATCCCTCTGTAGTTACTACAGCTCTGCACATTACCCTTATTCTTAAAAATTGGTACCTAAACACTTTTTCTCCATTCCTCAGGCATCCTCTCACTTTCCAAAATGTCATTAAACAATCAAGTTAAAAACTCCACTGCCATTTCACCTAAACACCTCCATGCTTCCACAGGTATGTCATCGGGACCAACAGCCTTTCCGTTCTTCATCCTCTTCATAGCTGTCCGTACTTCCTCCTTGCTAATCACTGCACTTCATGATTCACTATCCGCACATCATCCAACCTTCTCTCCCTCTCATTCTCTTCATTCATCAACCCCTCAAAGTACTCTTTCCATCTTCTCAACACACTCTCCTTGCTTGAGAGTATATAATCCACCTGTGTGCATCTTCCTCCACTCTTGTATGTCATCCTATGCTCCTCCCTCTTGTTAAAATACGTATTCATCACAGCCATTATCCTTTATCACCCTTACCTGCTGCACATCTTTACTAGCTCGGTCCCTCTGTCTAGCCAATCGGTACAGGTCCTTTTATCCCTCCTTAGTGTCCAACCTTTTATACAACTCTTCATAGTCCTTATCCTTAGCCTTTGCCACCTCTCTCTTTGCCATGCACCTCATCTTTTTATACTCTTCTCTACTTTCTTCATCTCTTTGACAATCCCACTTCTTCGCCAACGTCTTTCTCTGTATACTCTCCTGTACTTCTTCATTCCACCACCAGGTCTCCTTGTCCTCCTTCCTCTTTCCAGATGTCACACCAAGCACCTTCCTAGCCATCTCTCTTACTAGCTCTGCTGTAGTTACCCAGCTATTTGGTAACTCTTCACTGCCACCCAGTGCCTGTCTCATCTCTTCCCTGAACATCACCTCACAATTACCCTTTTTCAATTTCCACCATTTGATCCTTGGTGCTGCCCTCACACTCATCCTCCTCTTCTTGATCACCAATGTCATCCTACAAACCACCATCCTATGCTGCCTCACTACACTTTCCCCTGCCACCACTTTACGGCCTCCAATCTCCTGCAGATTGGCCCTTCTACATAAGATATAATCCACCTGGGTGCATCTTCCTCCACTCTTGTATGTCATCCTATGCTCCTCCCTCTTGTTAAAATACGTATTCATCACAGCCATGTCCATCCTTTTCACAAAATCCACTACCATCTGACCTTCTGCATTCCTTTGCTTAACACCATACCTACCCATCACTTCCTCATCCCCTCTGTTCCCTTCACCAACATGCCATTGAAATCTGCTCCAGTCACCAGTCTCTCACCCTTGGGTACAGCATCACCTCTTCATCTAACTCACTCCAAAATTTTTCTTTCTCATCCATCGCACACCCAACTTGTGGAGCATATACACTAACAACATTCATCATTACACCATCAATTTCCAGCTTCATAAACATCACTTTATCCGACACTCTTTTCACCTCCAAAACACTCTTGGCATACTGTTCCTTCAGGATAATGCCTACTCCATTTCTCCTCCCATCCACAATATGATAAAACAATTTGAAACCGCCTCCGATGCACCGAGCCTTGCTCCCCTTCCATCTGGTCTCTTGCACACACAATATACCAACCGTCCTTTGGTCCATCATATCGGCTAGCTCTCTCCCTATACCAGTCATACTGCCAACATTCAAAGTTCCGACCCTCACTATCACAAGTCCTAGCCTTTACCTGCCTTCGGGCATGCCTTCTGCCTCTACTCCTCCTTCGGCCAACAGTAGCCCAATTTCCGCCAGCACCATGTTGGCCAACAGTACTGGTGGCAGTTGTTGTTAACCCGGGCCTCGACTGATCCGGTATGAATTTCTGTACTGTTTTCTGCATGTATGGTTTGGCAAACTTTTACGCCGGATGCCCTTCCTGACGCAACCCTCCCCATTTATCCGGGCTTGGGACCGGCACAAAGAAATTCACTGGATTGTGCATCCCCAGTGGCTGGGTTTGGTATCTTATTTTTTGTATTGTGAAGTTTTCCATTCCAAGGATTCCTCTTCCTGTATTTCTCCAAGTATCTTTGCAGCTGCCCTTGTGTTGAATATTTTGCTTTCTCCCTTGCATAGGTACTGTGCCATGTCAGATCTCTTTTTCTTCCCCATGCCCATGTTTCTTTTTTATATCTTTCAAAAATCTGTAGGTCTTATTCTTTATATTTTTGCAGTTCCTTTGTTGTTTTTTTCCCAAATGGCCCATAGTTTCCTAGTCCTTATAATGTTTTTTTATGGATCTGTTGTACTAATGAACACAAGTTTGTAGTTTTTGACAGTTTTTCTTGTGCAAATATTTTTCTTTTCTGTAATTTCTCTCTTAATATTTTTGAATATCTTCTATCTGGAAATTCTGGGATTCTTGCATAACAGCACCAATGCAGTCTACTCACTGGTGTAACACGACCAATAAAATTCCAGTCTTTTGTCAGCCACTTCTTGCAAAGTCACATTTCACATGTTTACTCCTGTGTTTAATAAGACCAATAGTTTATAGTCTCCTAGTTATTCACTAATTTAGCATTGTTGCTGTTTTTCTTCTTGATCCTCTTCATCTCCAAGCACCAGTCTCTGGTTCAAGTCCAGGGTACTCCTGGTTCTTCTAGACAGTTCCTGTGCGGTTTTATTTCACTCGAGCATGATTTTGTAGCAAGGAAAAATGTTTCTCTGACAGTGTCTCTGTCTGGGGTTTGTTACTGTCAGAAGTAAAGTGCCCTTCTGATTGCTAGTCCACTCTTTGTTTCTTCCTTAGCCAGTTGTAGATCCAAAAATGTCTTTGATATTTCACGGAAAAAAATTCTGTAGAAAGCTAAATACAGCAGCTTCAGTCTTACACCTTCCTCTTGACATTCTGTGATGGCTGGCATAAACTTGCTTCTCTTCTAATTGATATACAGTGAATAGCCGTGTTTCACCAACATGCTAGTCTCCCAGTCTTTAATAATTAAATCAGAAATAGTCCAGAGAGCTCATGTGAAGTCTGGTATCCCACCTGTGATCCAGACGGGGACAGGACCAACAAGAAACAGAGTAGAAAGGATTAGTGCAGATAAAATTACTTTAGCTAGCAGATCTATGTGTGTCTCTCTCTCTCGTTCTCTCTCTGGTACCCTGTCTGTGGTGAACTGCAAAGTATACAAAACCTTTAATAAGCATAAGGATCTCAGAACTTCTTTGAACATAGGCAGATTGTGCCTATGGTGTAAAGAATATAGCAGTGTGGAATGGTGCCCTGGGAATACGGTTTTCATTGTACTGCAGATTACAGAAATGCAGCCGAATTGGACAGAGTATCTATACCTGGTTGCTGGGAGTAATAGCTGCAGTGTCAGGGAGAATGCTGCTGGACTCAGAGCATAGTCTTATGGTATTTCAGTCACTTCAGTCTGGAGTCTTCACTGTCAAGCTTTTACCTGAACCTAGTAGCTACTGAGGGATCTTCTCTTCTGTTAAGTCTTTAATACTTTTTCCCTTCTGCCAAAGTTTTGCCATGAGTAACTCTTTCTGCTGGTACAATTGCATCTTTTTTTAAACACCTTCATTAAATTATCACTTAAGACATAAGCAAATATACATTTTCAGAAAAGAAAGCAAACCATTTTAACATTTTTGCATTTAAATGCAGTATATGTCACATATGTTTTCTTTGCCACTGTCATCAGTCCAAAATTACAAAAACTTGCTGAATTCTTGCCTTCCTTTAAATCTCACTCCTCCTCCTGAACATTATTGTATATGTACTGTTCCCACAATTTTCATTTACTTTTATGTAATTTCATCCTTCCTTTTTTGGATCCCTCTTCCAGTTTGTTTATGCCTTTTATAATATGCAGTACCTCAAATTCTGTTGGTGTAGACTTTGATTTCCATTTTCTAGTAATTGCTTTTTTGGCAGCCAACAGAGTTAATATAAATAAGGCCTTACTATGCGTAGGCAATTCAGATCCTTTATTATATCTCAAAAGAATAATTTCCTTACTTAGACATTTGATTACCCAATATTTCTCTTACAGTGCTCTGTAGAGAGTTTGTGAAATCTGCTAACTCATTGCACTCTCAAAACATATGTTCCCAGTTACCTCTTTCTTTTCCGTCATACCTCCAGTATTTGCTGTCTGCCTGACGAAAAATTCTTTGAAGTCCACTTGAGGTATAAGAATATCAAGCAAAGATCCTAAATCTTCTGTGCTTGGTTTCATACTTGGGAGCCATGCATTTGTCTTGCCATTGTCTTCTTGTAAGTTGCTCTTCCAGTCTCTTCTAACCTCCTCTGATTGATTCTTGTACTTATTATGCAATATTTTATATGCCTTACTACTTATCATTTTTAACATCAGCTTCTGTTCTAGATTCAACTAAGACCTCTACCAGAGCAGGTCTTTCACTTAAAAGTCCGCTGTCCCCTTCCTCCATTCCTGTACTCTGAGATCAAGCCCTGGTATGAAAATCTCTAGCCTGCAGTCCAAATATCTTCTTGGCCTTATCCCACTCTATTATCTTTCCTGCTTGAGTTATTTGCTCCCAATATCTTGGTTCCTTTCCCAGATTTCTCTAGTAAATTCCAGCCCCCTCTTGCAAATTTGCTGTACCCCTACATGCAGTCATTTCTATTGGAAAAATATTTCATTTCTCCATTCTCATATTGGCTTAGTTCTTAAATTACTTTCTGCTACTTCATGAATATATTTTGTATGGTGGTTGTTCTCCTTAAGGATCTGCATCCAAAATCCCACTCTCACTCTATTTCTTGAGCTTCTCCTTTGCTTCATCCTCATCTCTTTCCACTTTGAATTATAACCTTCTGCTTGTGTTCTTTATATGAGCCTTAACTGTGTAGCACTAAAATATCCCTTCAAATCAGGTAAATCTAAACTGCCTTGTTCCATTGGAAGGATCAACTTATCCCTGTTTCCCAACCAGATAAATTCCTTCAATTCTCTATTAATTATTGTCCACATCTTCTCATTGGTTAATAAAATATGTTTGACCTGTATACAGGACTAAATGTACTAAAACATTTTCACTACTTTTATCTAACTATCCATATCCATAAATAAGCTTTTCCAGTTTCTCAATTTTTGTATTATCTTTTGTTTAGTCTCTTCCCACATGTCCTTAGTTGCCATAACAGAAGCCTTTTTAATCCATTCTCCTAAATTGGATATTGCTGAACCAATTCATATGTGGGTGCATAATTTACGGCTATAGTCTTTATTTTATCTTCATTAATTTTATATCCTGAAAAGACTTGAAACTGTCTCAAAATGCTCCACAGCGCTGAGATGTCCTTTTCTGGATTTATCAGCTATAAAATAATATAATTTGCAAATCAAATAAGGTCAACTTTTCCCGATTACCATAGCAATTATATCCTTGTATTTCTGAGTTCCCTTTTTTTTTTTTTTTTTTGCCAATGGCTCTAAATATAAAGCAAATACCAAAAGGGAAGGAGGATACCCGTTCTTGGCTCCTGTGTTCAAACACAACTTATCTGAGAGGAACCCTCCCATTTAATTCTTGCCTCCTGTCCTTCATATATCCTTCTAACTAACTGTATTATTTTATCAGGGGAATGCAAATGCTTGCAATGACCTACCTTAAAATCCCAGCTTACTCTGTCTAAAATAGAGGTATTTTCTTACATTCTGCTTCTCTCTGGATCATCATTGCTCTTTTAATGCTATCAAATGTTTGCCTCCTCTTCACAGAACCACATGGATTCATATATATCAATTTTGGCAGCACCTTTGCCATTCTTTTAGCTCGTATATACATAAATGTTTTATAATCATGGATGTAAGAGTGTTCAATCTCGCCGTTTGTTCTTACACACGGGTTCGGAGCCGATCCTCGGCTCTGAGTCGTCCGAATTGCAAAGCTCTGAATCTCAGAGAAGCTCGAGACCAGCCCATATCCCACAATCCTCCCTGCCATTACCCAGATCTAGTTTGCCGCTGCAACAGATCGGATCGAGGAGAGCTCGGACCAGATAAAGAATTGAGTTTTAATTACTATTTTCAGATAAGATACTGATTTTTTTCTGATATTACCTTATAGTTATTAGATTATTATAGAAGTGCTGTGTGTGTGTGCGTGTTTTATATATGTGTGTATATATATATATATATATATATATATATATATATATATATATACCCTTTTTTTTTTTTTTTTTCTTCAGGCACCCTTTGTGGCCTAACCCTTTTTCTTTGGGTGTGGTTTTTGTGAGTGTCTTCTTTATATAGCCTTGTCCACATATATATATTCATATAGGATTAGTATTTTTTTCTGTACTCATAGTTATTGTTGTTATATAGTACTATGTCAGAAAAAGCTAAATCTGGCTTTAAAAGATGTCAGTGTGGGCAGAAAATGTCCATTACTGACAATCATGCTTCCCAAGCGCCTACTGTCTTGGCCCCCTCCATCTCCAAGAGGATTGCTCTATTTGCCATTCCTTTAGTGGGAGGGTCATGACAGATAGACGCAGGAAGCTCATAGACAGAGGATTACTGAAGCCTGCCTTTCAAGAGGCTTTGGACAAGTTGGATCAGGCTTCTAAATCCTCGAAGGGGTCGAAGATGTCGGAGCCCATGTCATCGGCTCCGAGTTCATCTTCTGGTCTGCTCACCGGTTCCACAGATCTCGGGGCCGAGCGTCGAACATTTATCTTTTCCTGAGCCCCAGATCTTGGAACCGGAGTCAGAACTGCCACCACCGTCCATTCTTCGGTTGGTGCCATCTTCGGCTCCTTCGACCCGTTCTTCCAGACCCTTGTCCAAGACAGATGTGGATCGTGTCGTGCAGAAACTCATGGAAAACACGGCCCTTTCCAAGTTAATTGCAGTTTCCTCCCAGTTGGTGTCAAAACTAGAAGGCCTCCCCATATCTCCAACGGGTCCTCCTTCGAGACCCATCCAGATCTCGAAGCCGGGAGAAGATGACCTGATGATAGTGGAGCCCTCGGTGCCGAAACCGTCCATTGCACGATCGACACCTTTGACTTCAACTCCTTTGGAACCGTTAGGGGAGTCGCGGAGCCGACGGTCTTTGCTCGGTTCCGGGACCGAGAGTCGTACCGACCTGTTGGTACCGACTCTCCCTCTCGGGGCCTCGGCACAGACTGGCTCGGCGCCATCCTCGGGGTCAGAGCCCACGGCACCTGGTTCTGGGATGCTTCCGTGTTCTTCGGAACCGGAGGAGCCCTCAGCCAGGGGTTCGGGGGCCTTTGACCTTATGAGGAAGGTATTGTCTGCACAGACAACCACATCATCAGGGGAATCTTCTCCTTCCCCAAAAGGGCCACTTTCTGTTTCTGCTCCCACGATCCATCCCAAGGGTAGAGCCCAATTGCCTCAGCCACCCCCAGAGGGTTCCCCCTGTTCCTTGGAGGCCTCACCAGAAGCCCCCTCTGATGAGGTCCCAAGGAAACGGTTGTGCAAGAGGAGGCCATAGATTCCCCACAGGAATCTCTAACGCCTGACACCGACTTGATGAGGCAGAGGGGTCCCCCAAATCACCCTCGGAGGATGTGTCATTTGCAGACATCCTGGAGATCTTGAAACAGAGGTGTGATTGGCAGTCCCTAGCCCCCTCTGAGGATCTAGTCGGTGCTGCTGAAGGCTTTTGGGGCTCAACCTTCTACCTCCTGGGTGACTCCGCCCTTCGATGAATTAATGGATTTGATTGCTCGAAGGGCGTGGGAGACACCTGACACAGTGAAACCAGTCCCTAGGAAACCAAACAAGTTCATCACTGCCCCCCAAGATAAATCTTATCTCACCAAGGGAGTCCCTGTCGACGCTATGGTGGTGGCGGCAGCCACGAAAAAGGAGATGTCTGTGTCTTCCTCATCTGTTCATCCTCCTAATAAGGATTCTAGGATTATAGACAGATATGGGAAGCGCATTTTTAGTTCAGCGACTTTTTCCATGCGTTCGCTAAACTATCTGACCCATTTCACACGTTTGCAGAGGGATCTCATCAAGGAGCTGACAGATACCCTCCAGGGTAACACAGATGCTGCTGTTTCAGAAAAGGTAAAGGCACAACTTAACACCCTCACCTCCATAGTAAACTCATCCATGAGGCTCATCTCGTATGCAGCCGAGGGATCGAGTAGAGCTGCAGCTTCAGCGATTGCTCTTCGAAGACAATCATGGATGCGGCTGTGCTCCTTTGCGGAAGCCTTCAAGTCTTCCTTTGCCAATGCCCCTTTTGATGGTGCCACACTTTTCGGGCCCAAGGTTAAGGAGACTCTCACCGGTAAGCAGCATGAGGGAAAGACCCTGTCTGCTGTCGGGGTCCGTTTTTCCACTCCTACTAGACCGCACCCCAAAGGGCAATAATGGGAAAAATGTGGTTCTGTAAGAATCAGGGATCTTGCCAGACCACACAGTGATACTCCTCCAGAGGCAGAGGAGGGGTATAATGGAAGACGCTACGGGCGGCAGAGGGGGTCCGTGATAACTAAGGCGACAGGGATTCCGCCCTGGGAAGCCTTTCCAGCACTCCTGAAGGGAGGCCCAGCTGTCCTGCTCTGGAGGCAGTCGGGGGTCACTTAGCTTTATACCCACTGGCCTGGCTAAACATTACTTCAGATTCTTGGGTAAAAAGCATTATAACCAGAGGGTACAAAATCCCCTTCATTTCAACACCACCTCTACAAAGAAAGTTTCCAGATGAGCGCCCCCTGTTCATGTAAAGCTAGCAGCTGTAGAAATTTCAAAGCTGCACGAAAACAGAGTCATCCAACCAGTCCCAAGGACCAAAGAGAATTCGGAACTTACTCAAGGTTCTTTTTAGTTCCAAAAAAGACAGAGGACTGGAGACCGATCTTAGATCTCTGCCATCTCAACAACTTCGTGAAGAAGGAAAAGTTTCCGGATGGTCACGCTTCAATCGATCCTTTCATTCTTACAGAAGGACGATTGGATGTGCTCTATAGATCTCAAAGACGCATACTACCACATCAAAATGGCCAGACCGTCCAGAGATCACCTGCGTTTCCGGCTGGGAGCCAGTCACTTTCAGTTTCGAGCTCTGCCCTTTGGACTCACCTCAGCCCCCAGGGTATTCACCAAATGCATGGCAGTAGTTGCGGCTCAGTTGAGACGACAAGGATTCCAGGTGTTTCCCTATCTGGACGACTGGCTCCTCACCGCCACCACCGAGCGTCGCCTATTGCAAGCCAGAGACTACACATTCGGCCTTTGTTCCCACTTAGGGATATCCATAAACTTCGAAAAGTCTTGCTTATCGCCCTCACAGTGTATTTCCTTCATCGGAGCAGACCTAAATACACGAACGACACTACTGAAACTCCCCCCAATAAGAGCTTCAACACTCAAACAGCAGGTCCTTCTTCTTCTGGTCAGCAAGAAAGCCCCAGCCAAACTGGTGTTAAAAGTGTTGGGACTGATGACAGCCGCACTAATTGCAGTCCCTATGGGAAGGTTACACATGAGGATTCTACAATGGCTGCTCTTTGCGCAGTGGTCGTTCCAACACCTACCCCTAGCGCACGAGATCAGGATAACAGAATCTTGCAGACGGGACCTCTCATGGTGGATGCGCGATCAGAACCTCACTGTGGGTCGTCCGTTCGTTCTACCCAGTCCAACAGCCACAATAACCACGGATGCTTCCCTGATAGGGTGGGGGGGGCCTTTTTCAGGGAAGAACAGTCCAAGGAGAATGGTCCAGCACGGAGTACACTCTACATATAAATGTTCTGGAGTTGAGGGCGGTGTTCCTGGCATTGAAACACTTCCAAGCCCTCTTACCTCTAGGAACAGTAGCAGTTCAGACAGACAACATGTCTGTAGTCTGGGACATAAACAAACAAGGGGGAACCAGGTCTTACCCGTTATGCAGAGAGGCCATGAGAATTTGGCAATGGGCAGAGTCCACGGGTCGCTTTCTGATAGCAACGCACATCCCGGGGTCATCCATCGTCATTGCGGACAGGTTGAGCAGAGCCATCCTGTTACCTCACGAGTGGTCCCTCAATTCACAGACTGCTGAAAAGATCTTCCGCAAATGGGGCCAGCCTTGCTGCGATCTGTTTGCTTCCCCGTTGAATGCAAAATGCAGAAGCTACTTTGTTCTTCTACTCTTCCGGGATGTCCCAGGGACGCACTGATACACGATTGGCCCCCGGGTCTCCTATATGCATTCCCACTGACTCCATTGATTCCCAGATTTCTACAGAAAGCCAGCAACCTGGAAAGGACTATAATACTCATAGCCCCATTCTGGCCTCGTCAAATATGGTTCACCTTTCTTCACGCCCGTCAAATAGAGGAACCATGGATTCTGGACCCAGTACCAGATCTGCTGACACATTTGTCGGGAGTTCCTCACCCGTCTCTACAGTCCTCAAACTAGCAGCTTGGCTGCTCCGCTTCCCTGCCTAGCCAGGTCTCATCTACTCCTCCGCAGTTCAACACATCCTGGTTGCTTCTCATAAAGCTTCCACTACTAAGCTCTATACGAGTAAGTGGAAACGCTTTGTATATTGGGCATCTAGTCAAAACTTAGACCCCTTGGTAGCTCCTCTACATAAAATTTTAGAATTTTTATCCATCCTTTTTCACGAAGGAGCTTCTACTTCCACGCTAAGAGTACAGTTGGCGGCCATATCAAACTTCCATATTGGTGAGGAAGGTTCTCCCATTATGTCTCACAGACTTTGTAAGACCTTTATGAAAGGAACCTTCCATCTTAGACCGCCTGTCAGAAAACCTTTCTTTCCATGTAGCCTGAATTTGCTGCTGTCGCAACTCATGTTGCCACCTTTTGAACCTGCTTCGTCATGTCTCTTAAAGTTCTTATCGTGGAAGACACTGTTTCTCGTCGCCGTGACCTCAGCTCGTAGAGTCTCAGAGCTGCAGACATTATCGGTCAGACCACCTTACTTGATATTCCATCCAGACAGGGTCTCTTTGCGTACAAATCCATCTTTCCTTCCAAAAGTATGCTCAGTTACTTAATATTAACCAGTTTGTTTATGCCTTTTATAATATGCAGTACCTCAAATTCTGTTGGTGTAGACTTTGATTTCCATTTTCTAGTAATTGCTTTTTTGGCAGCCAACAGAGTTAATATTAATAAGGCCTTACTATGCGTAGGCAATTCAGATCCTTTATTATATCTCAAAAGAATAATTTCCTTACTTAGACATTTGATTACCCAATATTTCTCTTACAGTGCTCTGTAGACAGTTTGTGAAATATGCTAACTCATTGCACTCTCAAAACATATGTTCCCAGTTACCTCTTTCTTTTCCGTCATACCTCCAGTATTTGCTGTCTGCCTGAGGAAAAATGCATTTGTCTTGCCATTGTCTTCTTGTAAGTTGCTCTTCCAGTCTCTCTTCCAGTCTTTTCTAACCTCCTCTGATTGATTCTTGTAGTTATCCTGCAATATTTTATATGCCCTACTACTTATTATTTTTAACAGCTGCTTCTGTTCTAGATTCAACTAAGACCTCTACCAGAGCAGGTCTTTCACTTAAAATTCCCCTATCCCCTTCCTCCGTGCCTATACTCTGAGATCAAGCCCTGGTATGAAAATCTCTAGCCTGCAGTCCAAATATCTTCTTGGCCTTATCCCACTCTATTATCTTTCCTGCTTGAGTTATTTGCTCCCAATATCTTGGTTCCTTTCCCAGATTTCTATAGTAAATTCCAGCCCCCTCTTGCAAATTTGCCGTACCCCTACTTGCAGTCATTCCTATTGGCAAAATATTTCATTTCTCCATTCTCATATTGGCTTAGTTCTTAAATTACATTCTGCTACTCCATGAATATAATATTTTGTGTGGTGGTAGTTCTTCTTAAGGATCTGCATCCAAAATCCCACTCTCCCTCTATTTCTTGAACTTCTCCCTTGCTTCATCCTCATCTCTTTCCACTTTGAATTATAACCTTCTGCTTGTGTTCTTTATATGAGCCTTAACTGTGTAGCACTAAAATATCCCTTCAAATCGGATAAATCTAAACTGCCTCCTTCCATTGGAAGGATCAACTTATCCCTGTTTCCCAACCAGATAAATTCCTTCAATTCTCTATTAATTATTGTCCACATTTTCTCATTGGGTTAATAAAATATGTTTGACCTGTATACAGGACTAAATGTACTAAAACATTTTCACTACTTTTATCTAACTATCCATGTCCATAAATAAGCTTTTCCAATTTCTCAATTTTTGTATTATCTTTTGTTTAGTCTCTTCCTATCCTTAGTTGCCATAACAGAAGCCTTTTAATCCATCCTCCTAAATAATTGGATATTGCTGAACCAATTCATATGTGAGTGCATAATTTACGGCTATAGTCTTTATTTTATCTTCATTAATTTTATATCCTGAAAAGACTTGAAACTGTCTCAAAATGATCCACAGCACTGAGATATCCTTTTCTGGATTTATCAGGTATAAAATAATATAATTTGCAAATCAAATAAGGTCAACTTTTCCTGATTACCATACCAATTATATCCTTGTATTTCTGAGTTCCATATTATTTTTTTTTTGCCAATGGCTCTAAATATAAAGCAAATACCAAAACGGAAGGAGGATACCCGTGCTTGGCTCCTGTGTTCAAACACAACTTATCTGAGAGGAACCCTCACATTTAATTCTTGCCTCCTGTCCTTCATATATCCTTCTAACTAACTGTATTATTTTATCAGGGGAATGCAAATGCTTCCAGTGACCTACCCATAAAATCTCAGCTTACTCTATCCAAAATAGAGGTATTTTCTTACATTCTGCTTCTCTCTGGATCATCATAGCTCTTTTAATGCTGTCAGATGTTTGCCTTCTCTTCACAGAACCATATGGATTCATATATATCAATTTTGGCAGCACCTTTGCCATTCTTTTAGCTCGTATATACATAAATGTTTTATAATCGTGGTTTATGAAGCTGGGTCTGAAGTGTCTTTGCCATCTTTATGTAACACAGCCACCACAGCTTTCTTCCAAGATGTTGGTGCTTCCCCATCTTTTAAAATACTGATAAATAAAATCTTCCAGATATTTATCACTTTCTTCCCTCCTAATTTCCAAACTTCCCCATGAATGCCAGATGTTCCTGGAGACTCCTGAAGATTGATTATACATGACTGTTTTTGAGTTGTTCTCCAAGGCAAATTCCCTTCGGTAATTAACTGTTTGGAACACAAGCCATAGAAAGAGACAAATTCCAAAAAACAGATGCATGGCTTTAGGAGAAAACACTGTATACTTAAACCAAAATGCAAACTTCCATAAAAACAACTTTAATACTTCAAACAGGGTAAGCGCTTTTGCAAATTAACATTTGCTTCATCTGACCATAATGCTGAACAGATTGATCTCACTTAAATACAATCAAGCCTTCCCACACAATTTAAAACGACCAATGAGAACATTATTTCCATTAAGAATGCTTACACATTGAATTAACACAAAAATCCCACATTTCATGACTCAGCTACTAGTAGTTCATAAAAAATAGAACATAAAAGTAAAATAAATAACTATATCTGCATTTATATGTGCATGTCATTTTTAAGTTTTCTATTCTTAAGGGCAGGTCCAATAGATATATGTTCATTTAACCTTCCCTGATGTGCTCTCAATTTCATAATCCATTGGAGTTCTACATCTTCTGTTTTGTTTGTTATATTTCCCATTCTTATTCCTTCATGTAGCACATCCAGTACTTTAAATCAAAATTCATGTTCTGCACCTTGTTCTATAATATGTTTAGGTAGTGTGCTATATGTATGTCCCTTTTGTGCTCAGTAAAGGTGGTCTCTAATGGGCGCCTATTAGTTTTGCCTAAATAAAATGAACCACATGTTATGCAGTGGACAAGATGCACTAAATTTTTCTTATTGCAATCTGCTTGGACCTTTAACTTATAGGTATAGCCAGTGTCAGGATGAGTAAGACACTGGATGTGTCTATAAACTTACAAAAGGAACAACTATTGCATTTATTAGTTCCTACATCTTGCTGTTTATCCCATGAATTCCCCTTTCCCGTAGGGTAAGACAGCCTTTTTTTAGTGATCTAGTATTCCTATAACCAAATCTGGGTTTAATCCGTACTATCTCAGCTGTATCTTTGTTTATCTGTAATACATGACAATTCCTGTCAATAATCCGAAGTGACCTTATCATCACTCGAATAGGTCAATGTAAGGATAGCATGCTGTGGCAGTTTCTTTTCTATCACAGCATTTGTTGTAGCACCCGAAAATTATGGTCTAGCTTTCGTAGTCCTTAATTGTTTGACCTGATTACGAATTGTCATTATAGCACCTTGTTTATAACCCCTTCCTTTAAAATCAATACCTAACTGATTCAAGTCATTTTTAAAATCTTCCTCTGTATCAGCTAACCTTGAGCACCTCATAGTTTGGCCTCAAAGTACGTTATTAAAAATGTGTCTAGAGTGCATGCTCATTCTATGGACATATGTAGGACGGTAACATTCTTTTTTATATCTATTAGTATGAAAGATGCCTTCTTCATCCCTAGTTATTCTAATGTCCAAAAAATCAATCTGATATCTTGAGTAAGTCTCAGTAAATTTAAAAAATGTACTACTACTATTTAAATACTCCACAAATTCATGTAATTGAAATTCATCACCGTTTCACAGGAAAAAAAGATAATCTACAAAATGGTGATAAAAGTATAGATGTTCTTTATACATTAAATGGTTAAGTAACATTTCACCTTCTCATTCTGCCATAACTGCTTTGGCGTAGTTATTTGTGCAAGGTGTGTCCATAGCTACTCCAGATGTTTGCATGTAGTATGAGTCATCAAATACAAAAATGTATGGATATGTTTTTTGCTGGAAATGACCTTGGAAAATAACAAACCCAGATTTGGTTATAGGAATACTAGATCACTAAAACAAAGGCTGTTTTACCATACGGGAAATGGGAAATTATGGGATAAACAGCAAGATGTTGGAACTAATAACTGCAATAGTCGTTCCTTTTGTAAGTTTATAGACACATCCAGTTTCTTTTATTCATCCTGATAGTGGCTATACATATAAGTTAAAGGTCCAGGCAGATTGCAATATGAAAAATTTAGTGCATCTTGCTCATTGCATAACATGTGGTTCATTTTATTTAGGCAAAACTAATAGGCGCCTACGAGAGCGTATTAGAGACCACATTCACTGTGCACGATAGGGACATGCATATAGCTCACTAGCTCAACATATTCTAGAACAAGGTGCAGAACATGAATTTAGATTTAAAGTACTGGATGTGCTATATGAAGGAATAAGAATGGGAAATATAACAAACAAAACAGAAGAGGTAGAACTCCAATGGATTATGAAATTGAGAGCAAGAGTCATTGAGGTAGAACTCCAATGGATTACGAAATTGAGAGCACAGCGTGGAAGAGAGTTAAATGAACATGTATCTATTAGACCTGTCCTTAAGAATAGGAAACTTAAAAAATGACATGTACATATAAATGTATATGTAGTTATTTATTTTAATTTTATGTTTTATTTTTATGAACTGCTAGTAGTTGTCATGAAATCTGGGATTTTTGTGTTAATACAATGAATAAGCATTTTTAACGGAAATGATGTTCCCATTGGTTGTTTTAAATTGTGTGGGAAAGCTTGACTGTATTTAAGTGAGAGCAATCTGTTCAGCATTATGGACAGATGAAGCAAATGTTAACTTGTGAAAGCGCTTACCCTGTTTGAAGTTTTTATGGAAGTTCTCATTTTTGTTTAAGTATACAGTGTTTTCTCCTTAAGCCATGTATCTGCTTTTTGGAATTTGACTTTTTTCTTTTATTGTTCGTGTTCCAAACAGCTAATTACCGAAGGGAATTTGGCTTGGAGAACAACTCATAAACAGTGATGCATAATCAATCTTCAGAAGAGTCTCCAGGAACAGATGACATTCCTGGGGAAGTTTGGAAATTAGGAGGGAAGAAAGTGATCCGGAAGATTTTGTTTAACAGTATTTTAAAAGATAGGGAAGCACCAACATCTTGGAAGAAAGCTGTGGTGGCTGTGTTTTTTCTGTTTTTGAGTTGTTGTTGAGCCTCGTCTACCTCTAACTTTGGCATAATTAAGTCTTCCAGAAATATTTCTATTTGTACTCTTTCTTGATTGCCATGTTTCTCTGTTTTATACAAATGTTCATAAAATTTATGGAAGAACTCTAAAACCTCTACAGGATCTCTGGTTATTTTTCTTGTTGTTTGCTCATGAAGTCTGGTGACAACACCTTTAACGCTCTATTGCCTAAGTCATTGTGCTAAACGTTTTTGTGCTCTGGAGTTTTTATCAAAAATAGTTGCTTCACTCTTTCTAAACTCATGCATATTATTCAGATACTCCCTTGTTTATTCTTTAGCACTCTGCATTTGCTCCTCCTCTTGTTCTGTGAAATTCCCCGTATTCTGCAATACTTTGTCAGCCCCAGCAAGTAATTTGTCTTACTTCTTAACCAGATCTTTCTCTCTTATTTCTGCCCTATTTTTAAACACTGTTTTATTCCAGTCAGTAGGCATAACCTCTGAAGATAGTTTCATCTTCTCTAATAACTCTTAAAAAATGTCCACTACCATCCTTAGATATGAATAATTTCCACTACCATCCTTAGATGCCTCTCTTTTTGACAAGTAGGTGGGAAAGTGACAGTGTCTTATTTTTACTTCATTCCCCTGCATTATTTTAGTTTTTTGAGGTGCACGTTCATAAATATTTATTGGGTGTGTGTTGAAGCTTTCAATTAAATGCACATGTTTATGATAAATATTTCTCTATAGTCTAGAGCAGTTATTGGACCATTGGGAATAATATGTAAACTATGTCCGAATTCCTGTTATTGAATTCATATCTTCCATACCAAATATTTTCATAAATCTCTTCAGAAATCTATCCAGTCTTGTTATATTGCCCATTCTAGGTCTCCCTGATACATGCTCACTATTGCAATTCAAAGTCCATTCACTACCTATAAATAATATTCCCCGCTGAAAACTGATTATTTTGCACAAAAATATGATGCATACCATTGTGATCCTTCCTTGCCAATAGCCCTTTACTACCAAGAATCTACCATTTTTGTCTTTTTTTTCCTAATCTATCACTATTGGAATCCCTCTAGCAATTAGTATAATTACTCCCCTTTTCCTATATCGCTAGTATTGTCATGTATATTCATTATGAATTCCTCTCATTGTCAAATTCACATACTCATTTCTTTTCAAATGTGTCTCCTGCAGCATTGAGGTTTGTTCCATGCTTTTCTTAGTATAATTAAATACTCTTTCTTTTTTATCTATATCTGTATGGCCATTGACATTCCAGGGTAGTATGGACAGAATAGCCATCATGATAAAAAGCCACTGGTCCCACCTACTAAACATGACAGTTTTTTTGAATGTGTATGTCCAGCTTTTGTGTTACATATGTATAATAAGGGTCTATATTATATATTTGAAGCTTCAAAATTTCGAACCTCATATGTTCAACAACATATGAGCGAAACTTGAAACCTCGAATATTTAATAAAAAAAGTTTTAAAAAAACTTACCTTAATGCTCTGAGCAGGGGGGCAAGGCCCTCTGCAACCCCCACACCCCCCTTACTTAAATATACCAACTCCGAGACTGCACTTCAGTGCAAAAAAGGGAAATTTCCCATTTTGCCCATACGGAGCCGTTGTCTTTCACCTTTGAACTTTTCAAAGTTTGATCATATGGTGTCACCCATCTGACATTTGAACTTTGAAACATTCAGCAATTTAATAGGGACCCTACAATAATGTTTGGCAGGCTGATTGATCTTTTGTACATTTTTTTCTCATCTCCATGTGAACCTATGTCACCTTTTGTAAGACTTTTTGTTTTAATGAAAACCCTCAAAAAAACTAAATACAAAACACTCCACCCCCTATTAACTTGGACCAAATGCACAAAACTCTGTACATCTTCAAAACATGAATTTCAGCCCTTCAGAAGGGAACAATTGTCCCAGATTGACAGCTGCACCTGCAGCCATTATCTAACCTAAAATTAAGGTTACCCATGATAAAATGCATGCTACAGCTTGTGCTCCCACTTACACTGATAACTGTTTGTTGTTTTCTTATTTCACTTTCCCTCCCAGATATAAACAGCTTGTATGCTTTCAGAAAACATTACCTTTTAGCCCTAAGAAATTGACTGTGTCTAATTAAAGCTAAATTGTAGACTGTTATAGTAACTGCATTAAAGTATTAAGGTTGGCTAGGGATGTTACCTGTTATTCACTTCTCATAATTTAAATCATCATTTTCTTAAAATCATCTCCACAACAACAAAATAAATAATGAATATATACCACAACCTCAAAAGCAAAATAAACAAAAATCAACATAATTATACTCTGGATACACCAACCTGGCTCCACTAGAAAAACTAGAAAACCTCCTCTACCCACCTACTCACCACCATCTCCAAAATATCATCTAGGTGATTTCAATATTGACTGGCAATCCTGTTCTGTGGCAACAATCCAACCCATCATGTACACCACCGTGGCTTCTACCAACTAGTCCAGTCACCCACAAGGATAAGTAAAACTCCCAGCAAGCACACTACCCTGGATTGATAACAGGGGCTGCTTATCAGATAGCCTCAGTGATCCTCCCCAACATTCTAAACTTTAACCCACTCACATATCTCTCATCCTCAAAGAATGTAACTGGCATGCTCTAAAGTACGCTAGACAAAAATTAGAACTACACAATAGAGTCAAAAAGCTAATAAAACAGGACAAATTCCAATACTACCAGTCTGCCCTAGACTCCTCACAACATCACTCCTCAGAAAATATATTGCTCCATTCAACAACACACTTCACCCAAACCATACTATCACTAGCTAAACAACACACCCCTGATGCCTCTGGCCTACCCAGTATCCATCTTGATTACCGATCTCTGTCAGGCATTTGACATGGTCCCACAAAACAACTTATCTCTGTCCTCAATAACCTATCCTTCTCACAATCAGTCCCTTGACCCCTCTTTCTCTCTTTACACCAAATAATCAGCCTCTGCCACCAAACATGGCAACCATCATCTGCTCCTCTCAGCCCCCTCCCCAAACAAAAAAAGTCACAGGAAGCCTTTTTTCTCTGTTGAAACATGGTTATCCAATGCCCATCTTCCAAACCAAAAAACATATACTCAAAAAACTCTCTTTAACACATCACAGCAAAGACAACACCACTATATCCACAAAAACTATACTAGTTTATACAAATAAAAAATTTCTCACCAAAAAAAGCAAGAGCAAATTCAAAATTCCATTCCCACATATCTCCACCTACTACTTGCCTCCTCTATATATACCAACTACCAACAATTGATTCTAAACAAGCTAGAGACCTGCTACAACAAAGTCCCATCCTCCAGAATCTACTCCAACCCTATCGCACCACCAGACCACTAACCAACTACTACCTTTTTTCCACTCCACTAACTACCTTGATTATGTCATTGTTACATTTGTTAATGCCTGTACTTCACAGATAAATAAAGATTCTGTCTGTCTACTGATGTACTATGTTCTTCATCTGTAATATGTTATGTAAGTAATTTCTATGTTAATTTTTTCACTCAACTGCTTGCCATTGTATTTCTAAACTTTGCATTTACCTCAACAAAGAATACTCAGGATTCTCAAGATTAACTGCTAGCACATGCAGACAGCTTGTCTCCCTGGAAATCTACTGAGCAATTAGTCTTTGTAAATTGCACTCAAAAAAGAATGCATAGCTGCCCACAGCTGTAGACACCTCAACTCCACTAAACATTTCCTAGTGGAAAACAAACAAGCTAATATCTTTGCAGTTGTAAGAAGCTTAACACTTTCATGGCCTTCATCATTTTGTCTTAATTTTAAAGCCTACATGCTTACAAAAACACCTGTTTACTACTTAAGCCAAAGGTAGTAATCTAGACATTCACCTTTGTAAAACAAAAAGAGACAATATCCTAATTCTACATATAATAACATCGATGCAATTTTACACCCCACCCCAGCATATGAACATTAAACTTGCTTTTGTCCAGATTTTTTCTCCTGTCACACTGTAAAACCTGTATTTCTTAAAACTAAAAAAGTACCTGTTTACTTTTATATATCTTTAATATCTTTAACACACACAATAGTCAGTTAAGACTCCCGCACAATTAAAATACCTCTGATTACATACTACACAAAACTATTTTACTGTATATAACATGCAGTCTGTATCATGAAATGTATACAAATGCTAATAAGAACAAAAACTGTTTTACTTAGTTTTTTACCCATTTTATTGATCTTCAGTACATTACTGATATAAAGCGGGGTATATGCTTTACAGTGCACCCACAAGTTTAACAAGTCAGCAAAGGTCCAGTGTTTATCAGCCACTTTTTCTTTGAAAACCATATTTCACAAGTGTGATAAGATGCTTTATATAGTCTTCCATTTATTCATTAATTTCAGAGTTGCTGGTCTTCTTCCTGTGCATCTCTATATCCCAAGCGCCAGACTCTGGTTCAAGTCCATGGTACTGCTGATTCTTGCAGTCAACTCCTTTGTTTTTTCTCTGTCTCAAACATTTTCTTTTGGCACACTGGAAAAAGTTTCACTGGCAAAGTCTGTCTGTGAACCTTACTGTCAGAAGATTGATAAGTAGAGTCCCCTTCTGCTTGCTGACTTACTTTTTGTTAGATAAACTTTTTTATTTCATCCTTAGCCTGTTCTCCATCAAAAATGACTTTGATCCTCAAGGAAAAATCTCTTTGATGACAGCTGGATACAGCAGCTTGAATTTCACACCTGTCTCTCAACATTCCCTGATTGCTGGGATAAAGTTGCTTCTCTTCTGCCTGATGTGCAGTGAATAATCATTTTCTACAAACAGTCTGCTGTCTCTAATTTTTAATACTTTGCCATTCCGCCACAGTTTTGTCAGGATCAGGTCTTTCTGCTGGTATGATTGCATCTTTACTAATATATGGGTAGTATGTAATCAGAGGTTGCTTTCCTAAGGCTTGGTTTGGAGCATGTACTCAATGTGCCCTTTCAATTAACACATTCTGCTGTGAAACACCAGTCAAGTTGCTTATTTGTGCTTCCATAAAACTAATACAGTGTGTTCCTTCCAGTTTCTCTGGCGCAGATGAAAATGTCAAATTTTCTCTGAGTACTCTGTCTTCTAACGCTGTCATTTTTTTTAAACAGTTCTTATTGAGAAACCTCATATTCAACCAACTTTTCCTTATTGTCAGCTTCTGAAGTTTACAATTTTTGTCATTGCATTGGAATCGTTAATTAAAGCTTCCTCTATTTTTTACTAGCCTTTTGTTGTTTGAATTAATATGTTCCTTCAGTGTTTCCTTTATTTTAATCACGTCTGAGTACGTATGATTTATTTTTTCCTCTAAATTACTGGAAACCATCTCTTGAACAAAAGCTGAAGCTTGTACTGGTTTTTGCTGAACGGCTATAGAATTCTTCCCAGGCAGTATTTTCTCTTCACCTTTTCTGGTTGATTTTCTTTCAGGTTTTCCATATTTCTTCTTTGCTGGCATCCAGACAGTATATGTAGTAGTCAATAATTGAATTGTACCAAAAAAATGTTTTCAATGGCACTACTTTTTCTCAGTTTCGTTTTCCCTACTGGGAGAGCTGAAGTTATGCTGTTTATCAGTGTGCAGACATCTTGGAAGGTGGTACTATTGGATCTTTACTAATATAGGTCTTGGCTGCTTTCTCATGGCAAGATTTGGATAGGACACATAATGTGCCATTTCTGTTAATATGTCCTGCTGTAGAACACCAGTTCAGTTACAAGTTTGTACTTTTGTTAAATGAATGCAGTCTCTTCCTTCTAGTTTTCTCTGGTATAACAGAAAAATATTTTTTTCTTTGTTCTATGTCTTCTAACAGATAACTCTGTTATTTTTTGAAACAGCTCTTCCTGAGAAGCATCATGCTTAGCCAGATGTTTTCCCCTGGACTATGTGCAATCTTATCCAACTTCCTTACTCACTGTTTTGTTATAGAATTCCAGCAAAATAATATTGGGGATGAAATTGTTATGTGTAATAGGAATTTGATTTAAGATTGATAGCTTATGGTGGTGTGGTGAGCAGAAAGACATTTGTTTTACTAGGGTTTGGCAAGAGTTTATTTTAGTTGCCTAGGAAGAAAGTTGTGAGAAATTATTTTGCAGGTTTTATGGTGACTGACTTGTGTCTTAAAGCTTTCTATAAGTACAATATCTTCTGTGTACCTGATAGGTTTAATATCTGATAGGTGACACGTAAGATCATTTATGAAAAGAGAGGAACATAACAGGCCTGGATGAGACTCTTGAGACACTCCAGTGGTAAGTGTATCAGTGTCAGACAATAACTAAACACCTGTAAGGATCTATTTTGTAGGCTATGTATAACCAATCTACAGGAAAGTCCCCAGGAATAGATGATATTCCTGTGGAAGTTAGGAAGCTAGGAGTGAAAAACTGTTAAAGATCTGGAAATTTTGTTTAAAAGTATTTTAAGAGAAGGAGTACCAACATGCAGGAAGAATGCAGTGGTAGCTGTAATACCTAATGAGGGTAAAGATCCATCAGATTCAGCTTTATACAGGCCCATTTCAAAACTAAACCATGACTATAAAGTGTTTGTCTATAATGGCTACAAGAACGACAAAAGTGATACCAGAATTGATAGATATGGATCAGTGTGGTTTTCTGGAGGGGTGGCAAACATTTGACAATATTAACAAAACATTGATGATCCAGAGGGAAGCAGAATGTAAGAAAATACTACTGTTATCGGTGTGTCTTGATGCAGAGAAAGCATTTGACAGAGTAGACTGGGAGTTCTTGAGCAGGGCAATGGAAGCATTTGCTTTCCTGATACAATTATAAGGTTGATTAGGAGTATATTATGAGGGATTGGAGGTGAAAATTAAAGTGAATGAGGTCCTCTCTGATAACTTATTCTTGAGTAGAGGAGCCAGGCAGGGCTGTCTGCATTCCCCTTTGTTGTTTGCATTATATTTAGAACCACTGGCAAAGAAAATAAGGGACTCAGAAATTCACGGATATAATTGGCATGGTAGTCAGGAACAGCTGGCTCTATTTGCAGATGATATTATTTTATACATGAAAAAAACATAAAGGGACATTACAGTGTTGTGGAACATTTTAAGACCGTTTCAGATCATCTCAGTATACAAAATCAATGAAGCTAAAACAAAGGCAATAGCGGTAAATTATGTACCTACACACAAATTGGTCCAACAATATCCATATTTATGGGGACATGATAAAATGAAGTGTTTAGGGGTATGGATTAGAAATTACTCTTTTGTGTCAGCTAAGGATATGTGGGAAGAGACTAAACAGAAGATAATACAAACATTGAGAAACTGGAAGCTCTGTTATATGGACATCAATAGTAAGATACAAGCAGTTAAAATGTTTTTAGTCCCTTTAGTCTTATACACAGGTCAGACATATTTTTATCAACCAGAAGAGAAGCTGTGGATAGCAGTTAAAAAAGAGTTGAAGGATTTTATCTGGGAAGGGAAGACAGCAAGGATCACGTGGGATAAGATGTTTCTTCCAATAGAGCAAGGCAGACTAGGATTACCCAATTTAAGGGGAAATTTTAGAGCATCACAGTTAAGGTTCTTATACATAGCACAAGCAGAAAACTATAATTCCAAGTGGAAATGAATGATGATGATACGGGGAAGCTCAAGAAATAAGGAGAGATTGGAATTTTGGATGCAGACTCTTAAGGAAAACAATAAATAAATATAATACAGAGTATTATTCCTGTCAGACACAACAAGCTGCAAGCAGCTTGGGAGGGACCTTACAAGGTGGTAAGAAAGGCAAGCGATGTTAACTACATGGTGGAACTGCTAGACATGAGGCAGGGGCACAAATTGTACCATGTTAACATGATGTAACCTTACCATGATAGGGAGGCCCTTGTGGTGAGCATTTGCAGTGGATTGCAGGAGGAGTCTGAGGGATATCTGGTGACTGATCTCCTCCGTAAGGCTCGGACTGACACCTTAGTGGAAGGGGTAGCAATGTCCCAGCAGCTATCTCCTACCCAAGTTCGAGAAATCTGAGCAGTGTTACAGGAGTTTGGGGACATGTTCACTAGGAAATTAGGGCGCACCCACCCGGTGCAGCACCAGGTGGATACAGGACCCCAAAGGCATATTAGGCAGGCCCCTTATAGGGTGCCTGAGAGAGTCAAACAGACTCTTGAGGGAGGAAATACAGGAAATGTTGGAACTAGGGCTAATTCAAGAGTCCAACAGTCCCTGGGCCTCCCCAGTGGTACTGGTACCAAAGAAGGATGGCAGCACCAGGTTCTCTGTAGACTACAGGAAATTAAATAGTCACACAGAGTCAGATGCTTACCCCATGCCTAGGACAGATGAGGCCCTAGAGCAGCTGGATGGGGCTAAGTATCTTACAACCATTGATCTAACCAAGGGTTACTTGTAGGTGCCCTTGACTCCCAATGCTCAAGAGAAGTCAGCCTTTGTGACTCCTTTTGGCTTGTATGAGTTCTCAAAAATGCCCTTTGGGATACAAAAAATGCCCCAGTGACTTTCCAGAGGCTGGTAGATCAGATCCTAGCAGGAGCAGGAGGGTTTGCCCTTGCTTACCTGGATGATATTGCCATCTACAGCCATTCCTGGCAGGAGCACCTTCAACATGTCAGGGAGGTGCTGGGCAGACTACAGAGGGCAGGGTTGACCAATAAGCCGAGCAAATGTCAGGTGGGTATGACAGAGGTTCCTACCTGGGACATAAAGTGGGGAGTGGTAAGATTAGGCCAGAGTCTGCCAAAGTAGAAGTCATTCAGACATGGCCTGCACCTTTTACCAAAAAGCAGGTGAGGGCATTCTTGGGGACAGCAGGGTACTGCAGAAAGTTTGTCCCCATTTATAGTACCATAACTGCTCCCCTCACAGACCTGATGAGGAAGAACAGGCCAGATAAGGTAGTGTGGACCCCAGCATATGAGCAGGCATTCCAGGAGCTTAAGGAAGCCTTGGGAGGACCCTCTGTGTTAGCCAGTCCAGATTACAGCAAAGAATATGTTGTGCAAGTAAATGCTTCGAACCATAGGGTGGGGGCTGTACTTAGCCAGATTTCTTCAGAGGGAGAAGAGCACCCAGTGGTTTATCTCAGTCATAGGTTCCAACCCTGGGAGGAATGCTATGCAGCTGTAGAAAAGGAATGTCTAGCCATAGTGTGGGCACTGCAGAAACTTCAGCCTTATCTGTATGGAAGAAAATTCGCTGTAGTGACAGATCACAACCCCCTAACATGGTTACACAGAGCCAATCATCAAAATGCCAAGTTGCTAAGATGGAGCCTAGGGTTGCAAGCATATGATATGTCAGTGCAGCACCGCAGTGGGATTAGCAGTGCCAACGCAGATGGGCTCTCAAGACAGGGAATGGGGTAAGGTATACTCAGATAGACCTAACCCTCTCAAGCAACATTTCTCAACGGTCACTTGAAAAACTAGCTTGGGTTCCCCAGGGGGGGAGATGTGTGAAGATAGGTGAAGGCTACCATCCTAGCCATATAGAATTTTGTAGATAATTCTGTCATTTGTAAATATTAGTATAAGCCAAAGGCTTGTTCTCTTAAATGGGAAAAAATGGTGTTAAATGTGGAACTGCAAAAATGTAACAACAGTGCACTCTGCTGTAACAAAACTGATAAGTCAATTCTCTGATGTCAAAACTCGGGGCTGAGATGTCTAGATAAAGGCATTCTGCCTATTGTTTTGAGACCAGAGTTAATGGCTAGAATTTGCATGTATAATTTCTTTTATTGCTCTGGTTCATGACCAGCTGCAAGATCAAAAAGGCTACTAACCCCTGAGAGTCTGTTAGCCTGGAAACCAGAAAGAAATTATGTAATCTAAAATGAATCAGTGGTGCTGTGTTATCAATTTATGGACAGAAAGAATGAGAGCATTTTGTCTTGAGAACATCCAGCTCACCACTCTGCCTGTGTCTATATGCAAGTAGGATTTTAGAACTGTGTTTTCTCTTAGATATAGCTAGGAAATAGGAAGATTAGACTAGCTTGTTTTTCTGTGATGTCAGAACCTTTCTACTGTAATATTTTAAGTATTTCTCTGTGATCTCTGAACTTTCGACTAGCACTGTTTAGTATGAAGTATTTTCTTGTGCTTTTTTTTTTTATTTATTATTAAATATTTTTAAACCTTTCAGCTGTGGCTGTTTTGTGTAGAGATAATTTAAGCTCTAAGATTACATTGCATGTATATAGTGATACTGTACCAAGTCACTCCAAATAAGTCTTGACTGTTTGGTTGCACTTACCATTTGGAGAATAATATTGCACAGTATAATTGGACACACTTTCATAAGGGCCTTTGAGTAGCTGATAAGTATTAGCTGGGTGGTGGCAGTGATTTCTACCATGTAGTCTGGGTAAAAGGGGCACAGCTGGAGAACCTGCGCCAGCCTTCCCCAGGAGTGTCTGTGTGGTTATATAAACTCTTATCTCAAAGTATGTGTGTGTGTGTGTGTGTGTGTGTGTGTGTCAGCTATTTGGGCAGGGACACGAAGCACTGGTTGGACAGATAGGATGCTGGAGGTTTTAGCTTGCCCACTAGGCTGAGATCTGTACCCTATAGCTGTGCCAGTGGGGAGTCTTATTGGGGACCTGGAGAGAAAGGGAGAAACCAGCCTCAGACTGACTGTGATCTGTGTGTGCTGTTAAGGGAAATTGTATTTTACTGTGTCTATGTATTCATTATTGTTTTCCCTATATGGATGCCCCTCACTGGTGTTAATGGTGAGGATTGAGGCTTCTTGATTGCTGGGCCAGTGCATGGGTGTCACACTGGAGAGGGACGTTTACTTGGAACAAAAATGGATGTACCCAATATTTCCAGATGCAGCTCTGTGTATCATGCACAGTTTCCCTTAAGAGCACACAGGGAACACACTCAGTGCAGGGCCTGCTTTCTCTCTCTGTAAATCTCCAGTAAGACTCTTCACCGGCACAGCTGTAGAGTTGAGTCCTTAGCCAAGTGTCCAAACTAAGTCCTCTACCACTCTGTCTGTGAAACCAGTGCTGTGTGTCCCTGCTCCAAGCAGCTGACATACACACTCTTTGAGATTTGATTTTCACACAGACACACACACACATACACACACACACACACACACACACACACACACACACACACACACAACCTGGGAAAGGCTGGTACAGATTTACTAGCTGTTCCTCCTCCTGCCCAAACTATAAGGTAGCTATACTGCCACCAAACACTCCAAAGCCAGCTACTTGGCTCTTTCAAGGGTACCCAATTATACTGAGTGAAATTAATATTAATACAAATGGTAGGTTTGACCAATGTGGTAAGGCCTTCAGGAGTGGCCACAGTGTCACCAAATCGATAAAAGTCCTCTCAAAGTTTAAAATATTCTCTATAGGACCAGCCACAATGAAAAGTTTAAATGTATTTAATAATAAATAATAAACAAACATGATAATACTGAATATCTATTTACAATAAACACCAGAGTTTCAGACACAGGAAACATCAAACTAACACAGATACAGAAAAAAGTACTTAATCTCACTATATTTTCCTGCCTGATCTAAAGAAATACTATTGCTTGGGTTCACTTCCTAGAGCAAGACAAGATGAAGTAGGTTAGGGGTCCTTCCTTGTCAGGTTCCAAGAACAGAGTGCATTGAGACTTTAGTCTCACCTAGTATTAACATATTTTTAGTGATGGATTACAGAATGACATCACATACATCTGGTCATCTGACTTCTGGTTCCCATGCTGCCCCCCTTGACTAGAAGCTGTGTGCAAGAACCTGGTTACCAGTCTCACCTAATTCTTAGTGCAATATTATTATTATTATTATTATTATTATTATTATTATTATTATTATTATTAAATATCTCTTCTTTCAGTGCAATACATGCAAATCCATAAATTAACCATAGTGCAATACTCTAATGTTCACAGTGCAATATTCAATGTCTCTTTCTGTGCAAGGATCAATGCAATGTCTTAACCAAGTACCTGCGCAGTAGTAAAGTCTCATGCAAGTAAGTGTTCAGTTCAAAAAGTGTTAAAATGTGTTTCTAATTATGTGCAATATTAGTCTGTCTACCTGCATATGTGTGATGTAATAGCCAGATGTTACATGTGTAAATATCTGTTAAAATAGTCTATATGTTGTCTGCACATTGAGTCTGGAGATACGGAAATTTGTTCAGTTTTTGCACTTGTGTGATGTCTGAAGGACAAGAAAGTTTAATTCGTCTTTGACTTTTGATGTGTGTCAGTAATACACACACACACAGCCTTGGTTAGATCTGCTGCATCTTCTGTAAATCATAAAACAATTTCAAACCTGCACCCTTCCAGAGTAGCAATTAGTTCACCCCACAGACAATGCAGAAAGATTCCTAGTACATACTTTTTGTCTCTGGCTGCATTGAGAACTGTAAGATACAGTCTTTATTACCTAAGCCAGGTAATTTAATTTAAAACTATTTTCAAAGTTACATGTATTGAGATATGTACCTCCTCTTTTCCAATATCCTCTCTTAAAACATATACATTTAAACAGTTACAATACTGCATGTATAGTTCTTTTTCTGTCCAGCAGGGAACACTGTTGGTACATTTTTAACACAAGCAGCTTTACAAATACATTTTTCAACACAAGCATCTGTACAAATCAGTTTGATATACAAATGCCAAATAATTCTTTACAAAATTCCAGCTAGCTGTGCTGGCATATGTTACACATCCACTGCCCTACTTCTCCTGGCATAGCTGTCAATATCTCACATCGTCACAACAGGTATGCATAGTCATTAAGTGGCTGTAATTGGTGAATACATTTGTAATTGGTGGGGGTTACAGTGGGTTGCAATGTCTGCATCTGACATCAGCAAGCTAAAATAGTTACTGCAACCATTAATTATGTATTAATTTATTTACATGATCAGACTGAGACATTTGCAGTGTATACAATTAATAAAATGGCTATAGTTGATGTGAGTGGCAGTCTGTGGATGAAGTTGACTGACCCGTGCTGTCATTTGATCATAATTAAACAGTCTTTGATCTGGCTTATCATTAGTAGTTTGTGTCTCTGAATAGAAAATGTGAAACTATAGTAACTATAGTAATGTGACCATTATTATTGTTTTTTTTTTTTGTTTTTGGTCAAAACTAGACATCTGAGTTGTATACAGTCAGTAAAATACTGAGTGGATAAAGAGGCAGTTTGTCAGTGAAAGTGACTGACCTCAGCTGTTGCTCGATCACAATTAGTGAGCAACCTGCTATAATATAGCCACACCCCCATGGTTTATAGTTACCAACCCCCACAAAAATAGTTGTAGAGACAGAGTAATCCCAGATAGTTAACAGTAAAATTTCAGATAAGTAAGGCTTCAGCAGTTAAAGAGCAGTAGGAAAATTTTATGTTCAGAGCAGGCAGAAAAGGTTCCTCAGAGACCAGCACCATCTGGGAAGTCATTGTTTATTGTTTATATTGACTGGATTAGTCTGACAGCTCCTGTTTTCTGCTTTGAATGCAGACCATAGTTTTTACTGAGCAGGGAGTAGTTTGACCAGGAGAGTGGAGAAGTTCCCCTGCTCTTTGGTAAGATGTGCTTGTATGTAGCTTCATTTCTGAGCAGATGCTAGTAACAGTTTAATCAGGGGAAGCTTTGATGGATGTTTGAGTTTCCCTGCTTTGTCATTAGAAAACTAGATAGAGAAATGGATAAACATAGTGTGATGGCTGTCGGTTCTGTTGTGATGTGCAGGCACTAACAGGTATTGGATTGTGGCCTGAAGTAATGGTGCGTGCATATGAAGAATTACCGGATGGTGAAGGTCAGTCAGCACCCATTTTAAAGCTAGTCTGCATGTAATTTATCCAGAATAAGATAAAGCACATATACTTCCTTCTATGGCAGAACATTGTATTGGTCCCAATACTAAGCACAAACAGAGTCAGGAGAGAGAGAGAGAATATCACATGATGACAGCTCCCTGAGACAAAACCAACAGGATGTGTACAACAATAGCAATGGATATCTCTAACTGCAGTGTGAGCTACTTATTATATTGTTTTTGGCAACTATATCCAGAGCAGAACCCCATAAACATATATCAATTTTGCCGTTTAGCCTTAGAATTGAAGATGTTACAGTTTTTACTCACGTTTGTCTCTGAAACAGTATCCTACCTATCTAGAAACTAAGCTCAGTCTGTCTATCCTTTGTAAGGAGTGAGATCAAGAGAGAGGTGTAGCTTCATGGAATAGTTTTATGTTATACGTACATATAGCAGAGAAATGTAAGCAGCAGTTTTCTTGAGGTCTGCAGTTTTTAGCAGGACCTGCAGAATTGCTGGGAAAACTATAGTACAGAGAATTATGAAGATATTGGTAATGTATTCTGACAATGGAAAGGAAACATAGAGCTGTTAGTGTGGTGCCAAGTTATACTGTACTGTCTGTCATAATTTTGTTCAAAATAATAGCTGTTTCATTATATACATAGGACAGCTGATTAAATGCTTTAATTGTGGTAAGACAGGACAGGTGGTATGCATGGTATTTATACTGATTGTGTATGAATAAAACATAGAAAACTGAATTAAGAAATGCACAGAATATGTGTAAGGAAATAATTTTTAAGTAGATTGGCAAAGTGACACTGAAGTGACATTCCTATTCAGAAAACAATGGTTCTTGAAAACAGATTTGAATTACTGGTGCAGCAAATGAGTCATTGTCAGAGGAGTCAAAGTATGTGGAAAGAAAGGCTCCGTATGGAAGATGGTTAGCAAAAGAATACAGGTTCCTTAAAGCAGTATCAGAATGCAGGAACTTGCATTAACTTAATGTTTAGTGGTGGAACATTCTTCAGGACAAAGAGGGCAGTTTGCAAATGGGTTCAGGAAAAAGATGTGAATGTGTGTTTGATACAGAGCACAAGATGTGTAAAAGACGTTGACTGATATGTACTAGAAATATTTATGTTTGATCCTTTGATGAGGATGAATGTGCATGAGTAGCTGTCTGTCTTGTATAAAGAAACTATTTGCTGGAGTGGACAGGATATTGTTGACACATAACAGGGAAAGTGTTGGAAGAAAATAATTGTCAGAAGAAAAAATTCAAATGAGTCGCATCTGCCTCAGGCGATGAATTTTCCTTTATTAGCAGCTAACCAGATTCAACAGCATGTTGGCCAAGATGTCCGGTCTGGACTGATCTGATCTCCTCTGATCTGATCAACTTGTTTACTGACATCAACTTTTATACTGCAAGCAAAACAACTTTTTGTTACATTTCTGACCGTTGACAGTTGGCTATGAAAAACATATAGGAAAAACATGTTTATCACAAATTACCTCAAACAACAGCTAGTACAGAATGTTCAAGTAGTAACAGCAGTATCAACCAGTCTTTGTAGAAGACCTCTGATACAGGGTATACAACAACAACCACATAACCACCACGATAGCCATAGCGACTCCAACGGACACCAGGAAACTGCTGGTGAGATTACTCCATTTTCCAAACCACGCTTGTAGAAAATCTGTAAAGGGATTATTTACCCCAGAGTTCTCTGCCAATTCTTCGGATAACATCTCCAAACCTTTCAAAGCTCGAGTGATACTTCCATCGGGCACAGTGTTGTTTGGAATATATGTACAACAGAAAGTCCCAAACATCTTGCAAACTCCTCCTTCTTTGGCCAGGAGCATATCCAACGCAATTCGATTCTGCCATGCCACCTACAAAGTGGCCTCCAGTTGTTCAGGAATTCCTTTCAATGCATCTTTGGTATAGTTCACAAAACGCTGCTGGTTATAGTAAATGTAGTTGATCCAGTCCACATTCTTATTAGGTTGAATCCAGACAAAGATGGATGTAAAACCAGCTGCTATTTGGTTTATTGCTTTGTATTCATCAGGTACGCCTCTTGGTACGCCAATGCTATCGATGTAGACACCGTTATCGAAAGATTGCTTTGGTGCCTCTCTTTTTCTCCTACTCAACCACTTCGTCTTTATTTCAAGTTCTCTTACGAAATTGCTTTCTGGAACTGGGAAAATGTAGAATGGCAGAATTAACTTTACAAGTGCACAAGTTCCCTTCCAGGAAATCGTAAGCCTTGATCTGAGTTTGTTGTCTCCACATAACCACCATACGTCTGCTAAACTATGAGTTTGGTTCTCCAGAAATGGATTCTCATTGCCATTCACAGTAACATTGCAATAGTTCTGTCCCATATTGCCATAATTTTTCCCTGTGCCATCTCTGGAAATGCACATATACGAACCTGGATAGGAAATGGCTGCAGGCGGCTTCTCAACTTTGCTTATGACCGGAAAACACTGAGTTTCATCTTTGCATTTATCTTCAGTTTTGTTGAAGAATAATTTCAACAGACATGTTAGGTTACCTTCATCTTGCATCAATGGGACTGTTGCTAATTGCTGTTTAGCTTCAGCACAAGAAATACAGTTCTCACGATGTGCTTCTCGGGTACTATATCTAACCCAAGATAACCATTCATTATGGTGTACGAATCCCGTCTCGAATAACAATTGTTCTTCTTTTGTGAAGGCAAAATCTGCTTTATTTGTAGCATTCTTAAGGCTTTGTACTTTAAGTTGGAAGGTCCCCAAAGGATCAGTTCTAGTTGGAAGAGACACTCCGATTCCATAAACTCCTGAATCACTTTCTTGTGGTGACACAATGATTATAGTAACTACTCCGGTACCTTGGAAATGCGCAATTTTTATTCTTTGTTGCCTGCTTTTATCTTTCTGTGGTATCACTGCACCACTTTTTTCCCATCCATTCACATCTGTTGACCACCAAACACTTGACCAGGACGTACAGTCTCTATTGCACAAGTATTTTGCACGAGTCAAGAAATTATTATTGTTCCATTTAGAACAGTCCAAAATTCTTTCACAGAGTTTCACCTTAAACAAAGTAGTAACGCCTGTTTGTGCTTGCAGCACCACTATTCATTTTTCTCTTGCAACTGTTCCTTCTCGTATGGGCATATTTACTTTCGCCACCAAAATCATCATCATGTGACAGTTCAAGTACCAGTTGAACATGGCCATCCTCCCTAAGGACTACCTCGCGCTGTTGGTTTCTTCACTGGGTTTGAGACGAACTAACCCCTATTGGGCTAATCCCCGTTTGTAGCCAGACTTTGAGTTCAGAGGTCCGGTGGAGTTTGACCAATATCAGTGGCAGAAGGAAGAGCCTTGAGTTTTTCACAGTGGGTGATATGAATCCATGAAGTCCTCTCAGCGATCTTTACAGCCGTAGGTGTCGAGATAAGTACTTGGTATGGGCCTTCCCACCTGGGGGATGACCAATTCTTTCTCTTCACAATTCGGATCCACACCCAGTCCCTGGGTGCCACGCTTAACAAGGTTTAATTTCTGGAATCTGCAAAGGAGTCATTGATTACAAGAGATTTGACATTTAGCAGCTTCTTCATATAATCCTCTAGATCCTCACCCCCCTCACGTTCCGCTGGCAACAAACCCTGCCACTGCGGGATGCGATATGGTCTCCCAAACAAAAGTTCAAATGGTGCAAGTCCTTTGTAGGAAGGTGAGATTCACATGTACAGGAGTGCCAACGGAAGGCACGCAGTCCATGACCTATGTGTTTCTGCCATTAGTTTGCGGAGCTTACTCTTCAAGACACCGTTGTGTCTTTCCACCAGTCCAGCTGATTGGGGATGGTAAGCACAATGATTTTTGAGATCAATTTGAAACACTTGACCCAATTTCTGAACAATCTGGTTAACAAAATGAGACCCATTATCACTGTAAATGCGTCTTGGTAGGCCAAATCGGGGAATTATTTCTGTAGTCAAAAGCTTTGCCACTGTTTGTGCATTCGGATGCTTCACTGGAAAAGCTTCTACCCATTTAGAAAAAGCATCAATAATGACCAAACAGAACCTTTTTCCCTCTGAGGGTGTCAATTCAATAAAGTCCATACAGAGTGTGTGAAATGGATACGGAGGGGTAGGGAATGCCTGCTGAGACTTTTTAACTCCCCCTGAGCATGATACTTTGCACATAATAAACAAGATAAACAGAATTGCTTTGCATAAGTTGAAAACCCTTTACACCAAAATACCTTGGACACTATTTGAATCATCGTCTGTACTCCTACATGGGCAGGTCCATGGCTAACCAATGCCGTATACCTAAAAAGGTTTGAGGGTAATACCATTTGCCATCTGATGCCCTATACAACCCACTCTGTTGAGTGATACCATATTTTACCCAACGACATTTTTCCTTCTGTGTCGTCAATATTTGCATTACTTTTAGTGTCTCTAAGTCTAAGAGGTGTCCGGGCTGCAAATCATTATCATGTAAAAGCAAATCATTTTCTTGAGCTGCCTTTTTTGCAGCCATATCAGCAAGGGCATTTCCCCTGGAGACAGGATCTTTTCTGTTGGTATGTGCGAAACATTTACATATCGCTATCTGAAGTGGTAGTTGCACTGCATCTAACAACTGTAAAATTAAATCTCTGTGATTTATTGGTTTGCCTATCGCAGTAACCATTCCCCTATTCTTCCATAGTTGAGCGAAAACATGTACAGTGGAGAAAGCATATTGACTGTATAAATTGTCACTCTTTTACCCTCCCCTAAGGTACAAGCTCGAGTCAAAGCCACCAACTCAGCTGCCTGTGCAGAATAAATGTTTGACAGTCCTTTTGCCTCCAAAACTTCAGTTTCTGTGGTGACAGCATACCCTACTAGTGTTTTTCCTACAGTGTCTTTCTTTGCTGATCCGTCTACAAACAAAACGAGATCAGAATCTATCAACGGAATATCCGTTAAATCTGGTCGAGGAAGTACTTTATCATGAATGCTCTCTAAACAAACGTGTGGAGTACCTTCTTCTGGAGTCAGCAAAAGTGTCGCCGGATTAAGAGTAGTACATCTTTCTATGGTCATATGAGGCTGTGTCAGCAGCACTGTCATACACGACAAATGTTGACTAGGAGATAAAAAGGTCATCTTATCTTGCAAAAGTATAGTAGCTACTGAATGTGGAACCCGCAATTGTAATGGGTGAAACAAAACTAATGATGCTGAGGCTTGTACTGCCATGGCGGCCGCCACTACAGCTTGAACACAATGCGGCAATGCCTTTGCAACAGGATCTAATCTGGAGGAGTAGAAAGCTATCAGCGTCTGTTTATCCCCATGTACTTGTACCAGAACCGAAGTCATATATCCTCCCTTACAATCAACCATTTGTACAAACGGCTTAGAATAGTTCGGAAAACCCAAAACAGAGGATCCTGCTATCAATTGCTTAATTCTAATAAATGCCTGTATTGCCTTATTTGTCCACTGTATATTATTCTTAGCCACCGTGGGAGTATCCTAGATAAGTGCGGTCAATGGCCCTACTTCCTCAGCATAGTTAGGGATCCAACTTCTACAAAAATTAGTCACACCTAAAAAGGGCATCATCTCCCGCTAAGTCATAGGCATAGGTGCCTCAAGAATTGCTTGTTTTCTTTTGTTCTCCAATTGTCTACCTGCCTGCGAAATTAAGTAACCCAAGTACTTTACTTGTGCTTTCCACAATTGTAACTTTTCCTTATTTACCTTATGTCCTTGCTCAGCTAAAAAACTAAGAAGGGCAAGGGTATCCTTTCTATAACTTTCCTGCGTGGGTGAGGCCAACAAAATATCATCTACATAAAACAGAACCTGGCTTCCCTGTGGGGGAAGAAACGGAGCTAAATTCGCAGCCATTTCTTGTGCGAATATTGTCGGACTCTCACAATAGCCCTGTGGCAATCTGGTGTAGGTGTATCTTTTACCTTGATAAGTGAATGCAAACCAAAATCTACTCTCCTTATGTAATGGTATGAAGAAAAAAGCATTGCTTATAACTATGGCAAAAAAATATCTGTGCTGAGGTAGTAAATCATTAAGTAATGTATAGGGGTCAGGGACCACCGGTGCTCTTGGGATCACAGCCAAATTAACTGCTTGTAAATCCTGAACCAACCTCCATGACCCATCCGGTTTATTTACAGGAAACAACGGAGTATTGCAGGGCGAATCTGGGCATTCAACAAGAATTTCTACCTGTTTTAGCTGCTCAATGACTGGCTTAATTCCTTCCTCTGCTTGTTTACTTAGCGGGTATTGGTGCTTACGAGGTCTAAAACCTGACTTTGAAGTTATACAAACTTCACCTGCTGTTTTCATCAGTCCTACATCCCCTTTACCTTTTGACCATAAATCTACAGGTAAGGCACTTAATGCACTGTCTTCCTCTTGAGTTAGGAGGATTTGTCATGCCATTTCTGTTTTGTCATCCCTGAGGTGCACACTTGGTTGTGCCCAAGTCACCCAATTTAATCTTTGTGCCTGGATCTGTTGATCCTTCAACTGACTTTCGGACATTGTGTCCCAATTTGTTACCTTTTTCGCCAAATCTACCCAATGTGTCCCCGCCGCTTTAGTAATTGAAATATGTGGGCTATAACCTGAGCGATATAAAAAACTCATTTCCTTGGTCAAAGTACAGGTCACTACTGTATTAACTTGCGTATCCCAAAACATATCATTCAAAATTATCCTTGCACATTTGTGCCTAAAGAATTCTTTTTCTAATTCTTTATCCGGACCAGGGGCCTGTCTGTAGTACATAGTACAATGTAAGTGCACTGCAACCTGCGGTGACCCACTCCTAGATTTACTTAAAGCTAGGTTAATCCAATCTGTATCAACCCTCCCCGGCCCATTTGAAATCAAGTCCTGGCTATACCAGTAAAACAAGTCTTGTACTCCTTGTACCACCAAGCCATCCGCTAACCTTTTTGCCTCAATGCCTTTACGTGTGGGAATTGCGCTGTTCCAAACAAATGCATCAAATCTCTTCCCAGCAAATTAACTGGACAAACTTTCGATATAATTACCCTACACCTAACAGTTTGGTTTGTTTGCGGATCTGTGAACAATAGAGGATGAGACAGTGGTTCCTTATAGATTTTCCCATTTGACACTTTCACAAGGACAAACTCATCTGTTTCGCAGTTTGGGAGTAGAACTGCTGGACCCAAACGTGTACGCGATGCACCTGAATCGCGTAAAAACTCCACATTCTGTCCCTCAACCAAAAACTCTATCATGGGTTTTGGTCCAGATGCATAGCAATACCCAAATGTGCCAGGTTTGACTTCACAGTCACAAACCCGCCCTTCCTTAATTTCCTGGGTGTTCTGACATTCATCGCAGAGAGTGTCTGCCTCATCATCATCACAATCATTCTCGCTTTCTTCTTCTCTACAATAATCACAATAATGAATTTGTCGCCTTCCTTTACTATCCTATAGTCATGCGGAGCCCTTGTTCGTAAGCTGTGAGGGATGTTGCCACTCTTCGCAGTCGGCAGCAAAGTGCCCACATCTACCGCATTTAAAACATTCTCCACATTTTAACCTCCCCTCATATTCCTCTGAATGTCCACCCTGTTTATACGACGTGTCCCATTTCGGGCCACCACGGTGCCCTTGCCCCCTTTGGTCCTGTACCAAGAATATACCACCATCATCCCCTACTGCTAACACTTGTACTTTCTTTTTCTTTTTTAAATTGAAATGTCGCTCAGCATGCCGTGCATATTCAAACAAAGGTTGCAGCCTACATGTTCTGTGATCAACCATATGCTTAGTTATAAAACTATTTATCGGGGCCTTACAACCTTTAAGAAAAGCGTTTTTCAATTGCTGTTCGTATGGACTATCAGTAGTCTGATCCTGCGGAATCACCATTCCACAATGGTTATTGAACACTTCTGTCAATCTTACAATATAGTGATCTACTGATTCATCATCATTTTGGATGCACTGATTTATTACTGTCCAATCTGCTCTTGGACGCCACTTATCAGAAATTCTCTTCAACAGATCAGTGACTCACGTGTCTAACACCCCAGAATTATGCTTTAATGTAGTGCCGTCATCTGCCTTACATGTCCAAGTACCACAAACTAAGTGCCAATCTGGACCCAGGATTTGTCACACTACTTGTTCTACTAAACCATTTAGATGATAACTTAAACGCATACTAACTATGTCCTCAGAAAACTTTTCAAAATTAACCTTGGGATGAGGAATACCATCCGTAGCTCGTTTTATATCCTCTCTAGCCCAGGGATGATAAACTAAAATAGTTGGCTCTTGTCCAACATCCCCTGCTTGTGGGTTTGCAACTTGTATTAAGGGAAGAGCTTCTGAGTGGTCAGAAAGTTTAATGGCCCAACGTCCTTGCCCTGCTGGTCCCGACCTTAACTGCACAGGTTGGTCTACCTGTTGCAAAGCAACCTTGCGTACTATGGGAATTTGCGGGTAAATTGGAGGGGTCACAACGTTTCCTTGAGCAGCCAATAACCCACCCTGCTGTACAGATCCCACATCTTCAGACTGATATTGAGGAGGTTCTGCCGGTACAGCAGCAGCAATTTCCCCATACGGTGGGGCAGTTGCCTGCCTTTGTACCGCACAAACTGTATGCTCATCCTCCTTATCTAAAAATAAAGCTATTTTTCCACTTGGCACCAGTGATCCCTTTTGATTTATTTTTTCTTTTTCCTGGCACTGTTTTTCTTTTATAGCTCGTTTATTTGCCTGTTCTAACCATTTTTGTGCTTGGGGAAATCCCAATTGTCTTTGTTTTTTAATTCTAGTTCCCTCATCTCTTTTCAAATCTCTAACCAATTTTGCACAGGCATTCTTATTCAGTGTACCATCAAAATCATATCTCGACTTCCACTTTTTCAAAAATTTAACATTATAAATTTAACATTGGTCGTACTAGGTGGACTATAATTATTATACCATATATAAATTGGCTCTATTATTGCCGAGAATTATTATAATTATATAATGCCTTAAAATAACGCCTGATTATTTAAGAAAAGAAACTAATCTTTTGTCTGGCATCATGCATATCCTCTGCCTCGTTTGTTGCGTAGATGCAGATGTCTATATCAAAAACAGGAAAATTAACTGAGAAAGCAAGATCAAGGTGTCTTTGAGTTAAACGGAGAAAGTAAGATGTTTAAGGCTTTTTTGTTGGCGGAGACAGTTAATAGCTTATTTTAAGCAACGGATTTACTTACTTTATAAGAACATCTCGTTTCTATTTTATCAAGAATCTCGCTTTTTTGGAGATCTTAATTTCTGATCAAACACTGTATGTTTTAAACCGCAATGTATACAGGCTTTATTTTAGCATAAAAATAAATAAGCGAGATCTCCGTTGCTTATTATAGGGCTCTTTGTAAACATATCGCTGTTATGACAGTTATTAATGTTAAAAAGTATACTAAATGAAAAAAGTGCGCCGGACCTTTTTTCTTATTAGTACTTTTCGTTTACAACGGGCACGCCAGCCAATCAGCGCACACGCGTTTTTGGGGATCATGGTATAATATTTTTGTTTAAACTTTTCATATACTTAGTATCAACATTTAAACAGGCATCACGCTCACACTTGCAGCAACTCGAACCCATGTTTCCCCTAGATTTCTTATTTTACCTTCCCTTTTTTTCCTTTTTTTTTCAGGTATTTAGGACTGTATCAAAATTATTTTACAGGGCTTATTATAAAATGGGACTATCTTAACGGGTGACCCTAACAAAATAATCTTAACAAGTAATCCTACCCATCCTTAACTAAAAATAAAACCTTGTCGACAAGATTAAATTAAATTAAAAGAAATTTATTTTTCATCCTACCTGAACCAGATGAGACTCCGTTTCCGCTTTTCGTTCAGAAACTGTCCCTCAGATAGGGATCAGAGAGTGGCCGGCCTCTTTTCAACAACAAATCAGTCGGAGGGCTTTCAGTCGAGGGAATCTTAAGATGAGAAACCCTCACCTGCACAGGTTTTTCAGTCTCTCTGTCGGTCTGATCTGTATTTTCGTAGAGGTTTCCGGTCCGAAGGACCAAAATGTCAGAAGAAAAAATTCAAACAAGTCGCATCTGCCTCAGGCGATGAATTTTCCTTTATTAGCAGCTAACCAGATTACACAGCATGTTGGCCAAGATGTCCGGTCTGGACTGATCTGATCTCCTCTGATCTGATCAACTTGTTTACTGACATCAACTTTTATACTGCAAGCAAAACAACTTTTTGTTACATTTCTGACCGTTGACAGTTGGCTATGAAAAACATATAGGAAAAGCATGTTTATCACAAATTACCTCAAACCAACAGCTAGTACAGAATGTTCAAGTAGTACAAAATGTTCAGTTCAACAACGGTAGCTTAAATTTTCCAGGACACACAGCCTGCCCCAGTAAATTAACTCTTACTCGACTGTGCGTCCTTATTCCAGGCTTCACTGAGCTATAACCAAATCTCTTTATTCTGAAATGCAGAAAACAGATATCATTCAGGTTCATAAGCAATGATGCATTTTGTTCACAGATGAGGCCCATCTTTGATAGGCATATCCCAACAAATAACATGTTCACTTTGCAAGAACAGGCAAAAGACAAATAACAGTATGTTTTTAAAACTTTTTCTCTTAACAATAATCAGTACAGCTCTAAAAATATATTTTTGCTTACATCACATTTGCTTTAATGGCATAATGAGACAATATAGGTGATACCTAGACAACAGTCATACGAGCAAGGCATTACTTAGAAAGAATAACAGAGATGGGTGATAAGCTTTTGGGATACAAGGCTCAAATCAAATCTTACTAAAGTGAAAAAAGTAAAACTGCAAGAAAATCTCTGCCAAGCTAGAGTTTTCACTGTGTGATACTTAAACTTCTTATAATGGAGGCCCATGGGATATATGCAGACTACCCCTTAAAAACATTTAATGTTTCAGCTGTATGACTTCTGAATGCCCATGAAGTTTTACTTTTTAAGTCTTTGTGGGTACATTCGGACCAATAAAGTCAAACCCCACTAACTGTGGACATGCATGTTTCTGCCTTTTTAATGATCTCATCAGTGCACCGTAAGTGGATTGTTTGGCTGTACGTGAGAAACACAGGGCTTTAAATCCAGCTGATGCTCATAAACATTGAGGTGCCTATAAAATATCCCATCTAATAGTGAAGCCAAAGGGTAAAAAGGTCACAGAGACCACTATTTAGCAAAAACTGCGAGAAAAACTCTAATGCATGAGATTTAAGATTTCACGCAATGAAAACTCTCTAGCTTGGCTCAGTTTTCCTTGCAGTTACCATCTTCGGGGTGACTTCTGCTGAGCTGATTATGCACATAATCTGTTGTCCTGAGAGAACTGGTTAATTAAAAGTATAAGATTTCTTTAAAATAAACATATTAAACCCAGCTTGATGTCATAGAGTTTGGACA
Organism: Protopterus annectens; assembly: GCF_019279795.1. Lineage (NCBI taxonomy): Eukaryota > Metazoa > Chordata > Ceratodontiformes > Protopteridae > Protopterus > Protopterus annectens. The sequence goes on from NC_056737.1 coordinate 1,072,990,783, forward strand.
CCTGTCTCCACTGAATTTAAACAACATCCTACTGTGGAAATACCATTTGAGGTGGTAGAGCTGAATAGCCACTGGCTTGCTCACTTTTCCAAAGTAGTGTGACATAAGGTTATCCACTCTTTTTATTTATCCAAATCTTTTGGGTTTCTAATACTGTGATGGGAATGGGCTACATTCCTAAGTCAAAGTACGATTAAAGTTCATGAAATTAGTATTGTTTCAGTCTTTGATGTCAGCCAAAAGTGATCATTGCAGCACCTGCAATGTGCTCATTAGTGACTCGTCCTGCAATTCGTACAGGGTTACATGGATTAGTAACATACCTAAATACAATTGTAGCTTCTTTTTTATAAGACTATTGGAACTGTCTGGGTATCTTTCTTCCACATTGCTCTTGTTTCTGCATGCAGATCCTGGTATTTTGAGTGTCTCTGTATGCAAAACACTGTAGTCACTGGGTGTAATGGTTTCAATGACTGATGCTACTTTTGTCTTCTTTTGTTGGATCACTATATCTGCTTTTCTAGCCAGTATCTTTTGAACTGTTGGTAATGGATGATCCCATGTGATATAAACTTCATCATTTTCTATGATGCTTTGTGGCTCATGTTTCCTGTGTTTTTTAGCCACTTCAGTGCCATAATGTTTGCATAATCCCCAGTGCAGCAGTCTTGCCACATTATTATGCCTTTCAGTATACAGTCCTTCTGCCATAAGTATGTCGCAAGCAACAACAAGGTGTGCGACTGTTTCCAATTCGGTTTTACAAACCTACATTTCTCCCGCAAGTTCAATGGACTTTGTAAACTAGCGTGTACGTAGCCCACTGTCCTGGGCTGCCAATATTAACCTTTCATCTCTTGGTTTGAATTTGTCTCTCCTTAACCATTCCTGCATTCATTCCTGATCAACATGAGGTTCTTCCAGACGTTTTCTATACTTGCAACTATATTTATGCATTTTCCACATTTCTTGCCTTCTCATCTGGTCCTTCACCTTATATTCTTTCTTTTGTTTTTTGGCACATTCAGTTGCTGCCTGATTTTTATCTACTTCTGGTTTGATTTCCATTCCTGCTTGATGCTGATATGCTTCTGCTAAATTAAGCAGAGAAGTCATCTAAGATTTATTCTCCTCATGTTTCAAAACTTTCACTACATTTCGGTCTTGTGAGGTTAGCATATGTATGGAGTCCCACAATTGCAAATCTATACATGTAATCAGTTTCACTGAGGCCCATCCCTCCTTTGAAATGGGGAATATATAAACTTGGTATACGCTGATTTTTATAAATCATTTGGTGAGCATGAATCATCATTCTTGTTTTCCTATTTAATGTATCCAGCACATTTTGGGGTCAGGCAATCACTCCAAAACTTTAGGACAGGAAGAGCAAATTGGTTTATAGTGTGGATTTTGTTCCTAGATGTCAACGCTGTTTTCAGAATTAAAGTCTTCTGAAGTCTTCCTTACTACGTGTTATTCGCATTTATTCATGTTTTATTGTTGCTATCAGTTCCCAAATATTTATACACTCCCTCTTGCTCCAGTTCTTTTATATCACATTCTTGTCCGAAACTGATGTTTTCTTGGTGCTGCAGTTTTCCTGCTTTAAAGGTTGCTTCTGCACACTTCAGACCAAATTACATTCTTGTATCATCTGAAAAAGTTTTGACAGCCTACAGCTGTGCTTTCAGTTCCTCGTCTGATGAGCTATACAGTTTTAAATCATTGACAAAGAGAAGATGAGAAGTCTATGCAGTATCCTTCCTTCACCAAGAATGATGCCACAATATAGAGACAAGATGATCAGCTTTAACAATTGGCTTAATGTCTGGTGTCATTCAAAGGGGATCCAGTGTCTGTCTGCCTGGGATGACATGCTTGACAAGCCACGCTGCTTCGCAAGTGACGGCTTGCACCTGTCACCCCTGGGATTCCGGATATTGGTAAGGCTCTTGCCACCCCTATAGTGCCTTTTTTAGGCAAGGCTCAAATTCTAAACCTACCACCCTAGAAAACAAAAATGGAAGAAACTGAGGGTAATGCTGCTCAATGCCAGAAGTCTAAATCTCAAAATGCACGCACTCGAGGCCCTTCTCAGTATGGAGAACATCGATGTCTGTGCTGTAACTGAAACCTGGTTCAAGGCTCCTGAGAGCACCCCGGCACTATTAGGTTTTACCTCATATCATGCATTCCGGCCCCAAAACCCGGACCACACCACAAAAGGAGGGGGTGTATCCATATTCATAAAGGATACCCACACCTCCAGGATGGTGGCAACGCACGAAGCTTCGGAAACCATCCAGGTGCAACTAACCATAGGCAAAACTTCTCTACAAATTGTAGCATGCTACAGGCCACCCTCTCAAACTCAGGAACACCACAGCCTTCCTGAAGACACTGGAGGGTATAAATGTATCTCCAAACACCATCATATTGGGTGACTTCAACTACCCGAATATAGACTGGGAACATTACTCAAGCCCTAACTTTCTAGCCCAGTGGTTCCTGGAGTTCATAAATTCAAATGCCATGGAACAGCTAGTCACTGTTCCCACGAGAGGAGAAAATATACTAGATCTCATTATCACAAACATGGGGACAAAATGCTCCACACCGGAAGTATATCCCTCATTGGTGAGATCTGATCATAAACTAATGGCACTGGAAATGCAGATCCCGCCCCCACCCCAAACAAAAAAGACCACAGTGAAGAACTTCTCTAAAGCAAACTTCACACTACTCAAGACTGGTGTGGTATCCTTCAAGGCCCCTGAGACAGTGGAAACCACAACCCAAGCTGCGGAAGCCCTTACAAATGCCTTCTATGAACACCTCCAGGACTGCATGGATCAGGCAATCCCAAATAAAACCAAGACTCTTTCCACAAAGGGCAAACGTCCAGTCTGGTGGACCCCAGCCATTAACAAACTTTACAATAAGAGGAGAAAGCTATTACATGATAGAACAAAATCCATAAAAGGGAAGTCACCCTGATCATTATTAGTAAAAAATACGAGCACTCATAAAATCAACTAAGGCCAATTTTGAGAGAAAAATTGCCATGGATTCAAAGGACAATCATAAGGCCTTTTTCAGCTATGTTAGGAACCTGGGTGGAAACTCCCAGATATGCTCAGGATTAGTCCAAAATGATACAAAAATTACTGAACCCACAGACATTGCCAACATACTGGCAGACAGGTTCAGTGCAAACCTCAACCCCCCTCTCCCCACCCCCTTAAAGGAGAGATAACTATCCCAGTGGAGTGTAGCCTCCCAGACATCTCAAATGCGCAGGTGAAAGCTGCTCTCTCTAAAGCTAAAAACACAGCATCAATGGGACCGGATGGTGTCCCCGGCTGTGTGCTACATGAGCTAAATGAGGAATTAAACCCGCAAATAAGGCAGCTGTTTAATCTCAGCCTTACCACAGGATACGTGCCCAAGGAGTGGCGTACGGCAACTGTGGTCCCACTCCACAAAGGTGGTGCCTCTACGGACCCTGGTAATTACCGCCCCATAAGCTTAACAAGTCTAATCTGCAAAGCTATGGAGAGGATCATAATGGAGCTCATAAACAAAGATATAGGGGACTTGCAGACATTGGACCCGACCCAGTTTGGCCGTCAAGGGAAGATCATGCCTTTTGAACTTGGTCGACTTCTTGAAACAGTCACCAAGGCCATTGATCAGGGAAAGGCAGTCCATACAGCCTACCTTGACCTTGCAAAGGCTTTCGACACAATACCCCACTCGGGTATTGTAAAAAAACTTACCAGCTTAAATGTAAACCCATATGTCACAAGATGGGTTGCAAACTGCCTTAGGACAGAACCCACAGGGTTAGAGTTGCTGGCGCTATGTCAGACTCCAAGCCGGTCACAAGTGGTGTCCCACAGGGCTCGGTCCTTGGCCCCCTATTGTTTGGCATCTACTTCTCAGAAGTACAGGCCAACGTGGGAGGTCTTTGGCTGACAAAGTTTGCAGACGACTGCAAACTGGGCGCCATAGTGGAAAGTGCATCGGACACGGATATCCTTCAGAAGGGACTCACGGAAACAGATAGCTGGTGCCAGAGCCATGGCCTGAAGTTAAACGCCAAAAATGTATAGTCATACCCTTCGGGAAAAACAAGGTAACCCCAAGCTACCATATAGGTGGCAATCCACTAAGCACAGAAGAGGTTATCAGGGACCTGGGGACCCAGGTTGACAGTGGCCTTTCTTTTGACACTCACATTGCTAAAGTGGTTAGAAAGACCTTCTACATTGCCCACCTGATCATGAAGGGATTCACATCCAGATCTAGTGAGGTCATTGTTCCCCTGTACTCTTCACTTATCAGACCAATGATAGAGTACAATGCCCCATTTGGGATGTATCTTGCCCGACATCTGCAGCAATTGGAGAGACCCCAAAAGTTTCTCACCAAAAGGATAAAGGGACTCCAAAATCTGTCATATGCTGCCAGATTGAAGAAACTCCAGCTCTATTCAGTCGCATACCGTCTGCTTAGAGGTGACATGTGCCTGACATACAAGGCCATGTCCAACCCGAATTAATGGACATGCTCCACCTCAAGAAAGCCAAATCCAACAAAACCACTAGAGTAAGCGACTTAAACCTTAGCACGGATATAAATAGGAAGTGCTGGAGGGATAGATTTATCACTCAGAGACTCCCTATGCTGTGGAATAGAGTCCCTGTCCGTGTGAGGCAGAGCACCTCGCTGGCTCTGTTCAAGAGAAATCTTGACCTGTGGATGGGAGATCGTAGGTTTACCCCGGGAATCATCTCTGTGTCACTGCTGGACAGAGGCACAACAAACTAATGGGTACAGTATTTTTTCATATAAGGGGTGGCATAAGCCACAAAAATTTGGGCTAGGCTTATAAATGCCTTGGGGCAGATAGCCTAGTATAAACCTATGAACCTATGTTGTTTTCAAGGAGCCAAATTGTATCCATGACCTAAGTTATGTAAACAGCTTAATGGGTTAATGGCAAGGCAGAACAGCAATGGTGACAGAGAGTCACCCTGGAATATCCCCCTTTGAATTTTTATCTCTGGGATAATAATCTGTCCTTTATCATGGCTTAATTGCAAAGTGGTCTGCCACTGTTGCATGGTCATTGTAATGTAGTCAATCAGTGTAGAGTGTATCTTATACATTTTTAAGAACTCTTTTATCCATGAATGTGGGATACTGTCAAATGCTTTTTTATAGTCAATCCATGCCATATTTAAATTCTTCCCATTTTACATTTCTCTGGTATGACTTTATTTAACAACAAATGATTCTTTGTTCCATATGACTTTCTTTTATTGCTCTTTTGTTCTACTGCCATAATTTAGTTTTCTAAATGATTATAAACTCTGTCAGCATCAGTTCCCATGTGTAGTTTATACGTTGTTGGAAGGTAAGTTATTGGTGTGTAATTTTTAGGGTAGCTTGTAGGTTCACACTTAAGTAGGAGTATTGTTTTGCCTTTTAGCCAGGTTGGTGTCTGTTCACAGGGCGCATACAAATAATTCATGTTAAGTTGTCAATCTCGCCTTCATTCTTGCTGGATGGGTTCGGAGCCGATCCTCGGCTCCGACTCGGCACTTGCTAAGCTCGAGAGTCACTTTTACCAGCTCGAGGTAGCCCCATATCCCATGATGCAAGGCGGTAAATACCCAGATCTCGTTTGCCACTTCGCTGATGAGGTCCTCCTTTTACCAGCTCTTGGTAAGTAATTTTGTTATTCAGAATTTACTCACCCCTTCCATATATTTCTCACAGATTATTAGTATTCTGTCACTTTTAGATAGTTTTAGACAGTTTTAGAGTCTCTGACTCATAGTTTACTGTTTCCCTAGTTATTTTATTTTAGTCGGGCCTTTACTCCCCTCCATCCCTTCCTGTCAGGGTGTGTGTGTGAGTTTGTTTTCTCCCTTTTTAAGTTAAATTTCTGAGTCTGGGACTGTGTGAGTAGAGTGTTTGTGTACTTCTCACCATGTCTAAAGAACAGAGGGTCTCAGGCTTCAAGAAGTGTGATTCGTGCTGTCAGAAGATGTCTCTGACAGATGGTCACACTTCTTGTATTTATTGCCTGGGACCTCTCCACCTGCAGGACTCCTGTGCTATTTGTCACTCCTTCAGCCAGAGAGTCCTGCAGGAAAGGAGAAATAAGCTAATCTTAAGGGGCTTACTTAAACCAGAGGGCTCCTCGACCAAGTCTGCTTCGGGTCAGCCCTCTAAGACCTCCAAGGCCAAGGCTTCTGCATCTAAGCCTTCGGCTCTGGCTCCGACTCCTTTGGAGTCGAATCGCTCGGCTGGAGCCGATCTTATTTTGACTAAATCTTCGGCACCGATGGCTATCGGTGCCGATACTTTAACTGCCACATTGGTGTCAGCTCCGACCGGCTCCAATCACCATGTGTCTAAGGCTTCGGTATCGGCGCCGGCCAGCTCCGATACCATTATTTCCTTGCCTGTATCGGCTCCTGCCGGAGCCGATACATTTTTGACCAGGCTTGGAGCCAATAAGTTGTCGGCTCCATCTGGAACCGAGGGTTCTTCGGCTCCGATGGTTCCGTCGAGGAAGCGGTCCAGGTCTCCCTCTTTGGAGCCTATACTTTCGGCTCCGACCTCTCCTCTTCTTTCGGAGTGGAGCCATCGGAGCCGATCATCTAGGTCTTCCAGGCTCTCAGACCATGATTTGGAGAGAGTGGTAAGCAGATTGTTAAAATCACAGGCAGTAGCCCAAATGCTTCATAGTCCATCGCAACAGACGACTACTAGTCCACACCCTCTTCAAGTTCCTCCTTCGACTCTCCTCCAGAGCTCGGAGTCGGAGTCTATTGGAATAGTCACTGCTACGGCTGCGGGGCAGATACCATCCCTTTCTGCTCTTTCAGCTTCTACTCTTATCTCCTCCTCAAGACCTTCCTTGGAGGGATCCGGTGGTCGGGCTTCCCTGGTCTGCTCCGAGGGGGTGAGTGGCATCGGACCCTTGTCCGACCCTGCTCTTCCTCTTGGGGCTTCGGCCTTGGTGAGCTCAGCTCCGACATCTGCCTCGGAGCCTTCCTTTTCGGTGGGACCGGGAGCCCCTGTTTCTTCTGAGCGGGGTCTCTCGGATCTCCCTGGGAGGGGAGCCTTCGAGGTGATGAGGAGTGTGCTGGCTCCTGGGCTCAGTCAGCAGTCTATTCCCTTAGCTCCTCCCTCTATGGTGCCTGTAGATGTCTCTTCCCACTCTCTTGCTCCCGGACCGAGAGATCCATCGCTTCAGGTTTCCCCACTAGGAAGAACCCCCTCTTCCGAGGATTCTCCTGATCCGTCAGGAGATCCTCCGCGTAAGAGGACCTGTAAGAGGAAGCACCTAGACTCCCCTGAGTCTACAACTTCAGATACCGACTTAGATGAGTCGTAGGGGTCCCCAAGATCCCCCTCTGAGGATGTCTCTTTTTCAGACATCCTAGAACTCCTTAAACAGAGGGGAAACTGGCCCTCCATTAATCCCTCCGAGGATGAGTCGGTATACCTAGAGGCTTTTGGATCTCAACCCTCCACCTCCTGGGTGTCTCCGCCTTTTGACCCCCTCATGGAGGTGATAGCTCGGAAGGCGTGGGCATCTCCTGATTCCGTGGAACCAGTTCCCAGGAGGCCTTCTAAATTTATTACAGCCCCTTCCGAGAAACAATTTCTTACAAAAGGTGTCCCTGTTGATGCCATGGTGGTGGCGGCCGCCACCAAGAAGGAACTTGCAGATCCTTCCGTACCAGTCCATCCTCCTAACAAGGATTCTAGGACCATGGACAGGTATGGTAAGCGGATGTTTTCCTCAGCGACCTTTGCCATGCGTTCACTGAATTATTTATGTCACTTCACCAGACTTCAAAGGGACATCCTTAAAGAATTAGGTGAAGTAGTACAGGATCCTTCAGCTGCAGGGGCTCAGGAGAAGATTGCTTCTCAGCTAGGAATCCTTAACTCCATTTCCAACTCCTCCATGCGGCTAATTTCTTATGCAGCAGATGGAGCGAGTAGAGCTGCAGGCACAGGAGTGGCTCTCAGACGTCAGTCCTGGATGCGGCTCTGTAATTTTGCAGACCCCTTTAAGGCGTCCTTCACAAACTCTCCCTTCGATGGGTCAACATTGTTTGGTCCTCAGGTGAAGGATACGTTGACCAGGTGTGAGCAAGACGGCAAGACACTTTCTGCCGTAGGAGTCTGTTTTTCCACCCCTTCTAGGCCTTACCCCAAAGGACAGAAGGGGGGAAAGATGTGGTTCCGAAAATCTCAGGGAGTCACGCCGGACACACGTGGTCAGTTTACCCCTAGAGGCAGAGGGGGTAATAACAATAGACGCCACCCTAGGGGCAGAGGGGGTCCGCAGAACCAGGGCAGCAGAGAGCCCCTCTCTGACCAGCCCTTCCAGCATCCCTGAGGTGTTGCCCGACTGTCCACCCTTGGAGGCAGTCGGGGGAAGATTATCGCTGTACCCAGAAGCCTGGCTTTCCCTTTTGCAAGACAAATGGGTACAGTCGATCATATCCAAGGGTTACAAGATTCCCTTCGAGGAAAGTCCCTTCCCTCACAAAAATTCCCTTCCAGACGTTCCACCCGGTCTAAGGGAAATCGCAAAATTAGAAGTATCAAAGCTTCTACAAAAAAGGGCCATTCAGCCAGTTCCAACAGACCATTCAAAGCCCGGAATCTACTCAAGGTTCTTTTTGGTTCCCAAAAAAACGGGAGATTGGAGACCAATATTGGACCTCAGCAGACTCAACAAGTCGGTGAAAAAGACAAGATTTCGGATGGTCACACTTCAATCGATTTTGCCCTTCTTAGGCAAAGACAACTGGATGTGCTCAATAGACCTTCAGGATGCGTACTATCACATAAAAATCCACAGACGCTCCAGAAGGTTTCTCCGCTTTCGGCTGGGGTCCAGTCATTTTCAATTCAGAGCCCTGCCCTTTGGTCTCACTACAGCCCCCAGAGTGTTCACCAAATGCATGGCAGTGGTCACGGCTCACCTGAGACGTCAAGGATTCCAGGTGTTTCCGTATCTCGACGACTGGCTCCTCTCAGCCACCACCAGGCATCAACTTCTCCAAGCCAGAGATTACACCCTAAATCTCTGCACTCAGTTAGGAATTTCGGTCAACTATGAAAAATCCTCCTTACTGCCCTGCCAATCTATTTCTTTTATAGGCGCAAATTTAGACACTGCTCGGATGTCAGCAAACCTAACAAGCCAGAGAATTCTAGATATCCAAAACCACGTGCGGATCATCCTTGCCAGCAAAAAGGTGCAAGCCAGACTGGTCCTAAAAGTATTGGGCCTCATGGCAGCTGCCATTACTCTTCTTCCTTTGGCCCATTTTTACATGCGTCTCCTTCAATGGATGTTGTTCACACAATGGTCCTACCAACAACTTCCCATGCGTCACCAGATACTGGTGACACAAACTTGCAAAAAACATCTATCCTGGTGGATTTCTTCTCCCCAAGTCAATCAGGGCAGACCCTTTGTTTTCCCGGCCCCGGTAGCCACAGTCACTACGGACGCCTCCCTGATTGGGTGGGGGGGGTCATTATCAGGGCAGGATGGCTCATGGGGTGTGGCAACCGTTCGAATACCACCTGCACATAAATGTCCTAGAGATGAGAGCAGTGCTTTTAACGTTGCAAGCCCTCAATGACTTTCTTTGCAGTTCACACGGACAACATGTCCGTAGTATGGTACATCAACAAACAGGGCGGAACCAAGTCCTATCCCTTGTGTCGAGAGGCTCTCAGACTTTGGCAATGGGCGATCTCCTCTCATCGGTTTCTGGTAGCAACACATATCCCTGGGAAAACCAACATTTTAGCGGACAGATTGAGCAGAGCTATACTCATGCCTCACGAGTGGTCTCTCAAGCAATCTATAGTGGAGGAGATTTTTCAGAAGTGGGGCCGCCCATGTTGCGATCTTTTTGCTATTCCCCAAAACAGCAAATGCCCAGTCTTCTTTTCTCTCTTCCCACTTCCAGGCCATCCCCCCAGAGATGCTCTTACCCAAGATTGTCCCCAGGGACTTCTTTATGCCTTTCCTCCTTTTCCATTGATACCACAGGTACTCCAGAAAGCTACCGTTTTGAGAGCCAAAATGATTCTCATTGCCCTGTATTGGCCTCGACAAATTTGGTTTCCGTTCCTTCATCGTCATCTTTTGGTGCAGCTGTGGCATCTGGACCCAGTGCCAGATCTTCTGATACACCAATCGGGTCAGCTGCATCGGTCCATCCCTTCTCTCAACCTCACAGCTTGGTTGCTCCACTTCCTTCCTTAGCCAGGCTTCCTATGATCTCTAACCCCGTTAGAGATATCATAGTAGCTTCCCTTAAATCCTCTACTAGAAGGATTTACTCTAGCAAGTGGAAACATTTCTCCCTTTGGGCGAAATCGAGGAACATAGATCCCTTTACTGCCCCTGTTCATGCAGTTTTGGATTTTCTAGCGGAAATCTTTCACTCGGGTTCTTCATCTTCCACAGTCAACGTTCAGTTGGCTGCAATCTCGAATTTTCATGTCGGATTTGCATTATGTCCCACAAGCTTTGTAAAGCTTTTCTGAAAGGAATTTTTCTCCTGAGACCTCCTGTCAGGAGTCCCCCTCCACAATGGGACCTAAATCTAGTGCTGACATCCTTAATTCTTCCTCCCTTCGAGCCAGCTGCTTCATGTTCACTAAAGTTTCTTTCGTGGAAGACACTCTTCCTTGTCGCTATTACCTCGGCTAGGAGAGTGTCAGAACTTCATGCCCTCTCTGTTCGTCTCCCATATTTGGTCTTTCACAAGGACAGAGTATCCTTGAGAACTAATCCATCCTTTTTGCCCAAGGTTGCTTCAAAAACAAATTTAAACCAATCCATTGATCTCCCTGTATTTTTTCCTAATTATTCCAAAAGATCAGAACAAAAATTGCATTATCTAGATGTTCACCGACAACTCAGATATTATTTGGACAGAACAAAGCAATTCAGGAAGTCTGATCAGCTTTTTCTTTCTTATGCTGAAAATAAGAAAGGCCACCCTGTTTCCAAAGTGACCTTATCTAGATGGTTATCTTCCACCATTTCTGACATTTATCAACTTAGGGGCAAACAACTGTGCTCAAAACCAAAGGCACATTCCACTAGAGGCCTAGCCACTTCTACAGCTTTTCAGGCTAGGCTACCCTTAGATACTATTTGTGCAGCAGCCACTTGGGCCACTCCTCATACCTTTGTTTCTCATTACAAATTGGATTTGGCCTCCAGGAGTAGGGCCAGTTTTGGTTCCATGGTTCTCAAGAGTCTGTTCCATTGAGCCACCCAGGGTAGAGGTGCTAGGGACGCGGTCCCATCCAGCAAGAATGAAGGCGAGATTGACAACTTAACATTTAGAAGTTATGTACCTACCATAACGTTCCATGTTAGTTGTCTTCTCTCGCCTTCTTTCTTGCGACCCTCCCTCCTGTCCCCCTTGCCTGGACAGACCTTGATCTCCCTTGTCTCTGGAAGATTTTTGGACACCAGTTAGTTCTAGTTTGAATTATCTGTTTTCCCCTTACAGCCCTTTAGGCTAGTTGCTCCTCTTTCCTTAGTGGAAAGTTTTTATGCTAGGCAGTTGTCCCTCTAGGTACCAAACGAGATCTGGGTATTTACCACCTTGCATCATGGGATATGGGGCTGCCTCAAGCTGGTAAAAGTGACTCTTGAGCTTAGCAAGTGCCGAGTCGGAGCCGAGGATTGGCTCCGAACCCATCCAGCAAGAAAGAAGGTGAGAGAAGACAACTAACATGGAACGTTATGGTAGGTACATAACTTCTAATTACTCATGGCTAAATCTGCGTGCAAAAATGTTAATACTTTTAACCAAAAGTTAGGTACTGCATCTTGGCCTGCGGTTTTCCAGTTAGAGGCTTTTCTTAACTAATCTCTCTGGCTCTTACTTCATCTCATTTCATATCCTGCACCTTTAAACTTCTTATTCTTTCTTTTACTTCTATCCATTTAGCATCTTTGTTATGTTTCACAGGATCTTCATGGATACTTCTATAAAATTGATCTATTTCCTCTTTTTTGTCACTTTCAATTCCTTTTACCTTGTTTCCCAATTCTCTATAAAACTTTTTTGGGTCATCAATATATTGCTTATTTTGTACTTTTCCTTTATACCTATGTCTGTGTGTTTTAAGTTTTTCCACCTGTGCTGAAATTTTTAGTTTATTTGCAATGGTGCATGATAGATCTTGGCCTGTTCTAATACTGTGCATTCCTTTTATCACATCTATCTTTCTTAGTATTTTTGTTGATCTATTCCCACTTCTATAGTCTTCTAACAGTGACACTTCTTGTCTTAATTGCTTTATAGTTTTCTCTATTTGATACTTCCATGATGGTATTCAATTTCTCCTGTTCCTTTCCCACTCTACCCTATGTTCTTGTGGTAAAACTTCATCAGTTATTAATTTAGCACCACAGTATTATATCCTATTTACTTCTGTTATATTGCATGGATCTCTATGGACACTCCTAATTACTGCATTCATTCGTTTTATCAGACTCCTCACTTTTTGGGTTTTATTGAACTTCTGCAGTCTATTTCTCCTATTGATCTTAATATATCTATCCATGTCTATTAAATCAAGCAACTCTTCTCTTAGCTCATTTTCTTCCAAACTGAGGGCATATCCCTCGTTTTCCATTTCCTGCGGGCATTCTATAGAAAGGTCTTTAGCATCTTCCGGTGGCACCTTCTCTTCAATTTCATCCTGTGCCATCCATTGCTCTGTCATAATGGGAACTCACTGGCCTATCACTCCTCAACATTGACTGCATCAGAGTTTCCTGTTCCTTTCCTTGCTGTCTAGCTTCAAGTGAACATTTATACTGGTTTCCTGTGGAAGGCTTCAAAATATCTTGATATGACACCTGACCAATTGCTTTCTGTTCCACTGGTTTCCCCTTAATTTGGATATCTGTTGCTCTATCATGTTGTGGTACTTTCTGCATTTGATTTTCTACACTAAATCCTTCTCTTCGCAGGTACTCCATAACCTCAGTCTCTATTTCTTTAACTTCTCCATTACTAATCTCCTTTTCTACTTTTCCTCTGTCTTCTTATTTTTCGTATTGTAAAGTTTTCCATATTCAGATTCCTTTGTCTGTATTTCTCTTCAAATATCTTTGGTGCTGCTCTTTTTGTATTAGTCAGTTTTGCTTTCTGCTTTGCATAAATATTACACCATATTAAATCTCTTTTTCTTTCCCATGTCCATATTTCTTCTTCAGATGTCTCCTGATCTTCCTGTTTCTCCTAACTTTGGGAACTCACTCCATCATGTTGTGATGTAACCTGTGTTAGACCTTCTACACCAAATCCTTCACTTGGCAGGCACTCCAAAACTTCAGCTTCTATTTTTTTTTTAACTTATTCTTTACTGAACTTCTTTTCTACGTTCCATCTTTGTGATATTTTTTTTTATTGTGAAATATTTCCATATCTGTATGCATTTCTCTGTATTCCTCTTCAAATATCTTTGGGGCTGCCTTCTTTATATTGATTAATTTGGCTTTCTCCTTTGCATAAATATTGCACCATGTCAAATCTCTCTTTCTTTCCCATGTCCATATTTCTTTTTATACTTTTCAAGTATCTCTAGGTTTTGTTGTTTATATTTTCGCACTTCCTGAGATGCTTCTTTTTCCAGACAGATCAGTTTCTTGATCTGTATGCTGTTTTTCACAAATCTGTTGTATTAATTAATGCAAATTTTCATTTGAAGCTTCTGACAGTTTTTCTTGTGGAAGTATATTTCTTTCCTCTAATTTCTCTCAATTGTTTTGTATATCTTGGGTCTGGAAATTCTGGGCTTTTTACATAATAGTAACAATGTATCATTTCTTTCTTACCCTCAATAGTCCACGTTATCTTCTTTATGGCTGTTCTTTGGCTTATCAGTTTTTGTGATTTTTTTTTTGTGGACTGCTACTTCCTTCTACAACAGGGGGGCCATCCTCCCCCTGAAGCTGGCCTGGTCCCATTGTAGTAATGTTTCTATATTTTGAGGATTCTACGCTGTCATTTTTTCCAGTCCTGACACCAGTGCGCCTACCAGGATTGGGCACTTTTTTATCCTGGGTCTTGTGTACCCAGCTATCTCTCTTAATTTTTGACCTACTTCTGTCCATGATATATGCTATATAAATACAGTCTGTATATCTGTATTGTTGTCCGCATATGTCATTTGGCAAAACTTTTACACTGGATGTCCTTCCTGATGTAAACCGCCCCATTTATCTGGGCTTGGGACCGGCACGAAGAAATGTACTGGCTTGTGCATCCCCAGTGATTGTGATGGTGTGATGACAAATGTTGTTAGTGCATATGCTCTGTAAGTTGGGTGTGCGATGGATGAGAAAGAAGAATTTTGGAATGAGTTGGATGAAGTGGTGGTGAGTGTACCCAAGGGGTGAGAGAGTGGTGATTGCAACGGATTTCAGTGGGCATGTTGGTGAAGGGAACAGAGGAGATGAAGTGATGGGGTAGGTATGGTGTTAAGGAGTGGAATGCAGACGGTCAGATGGTAGTGGATTTTATGAAAATGATGGACATGGCTGTGGTGAATACGTATTTTAAGAAGAGGGAGGAGTTATAGGGTGGCGTACAAGAGCGGAGGAAGATGCACACAGGTGGATTATATCCTATGTAGGAGGGCCAGTGTGAAGGAGATTGTAAAGTGGTGGCAGGGGAAAGTGGAGTTAGGCAGCATAAGATGGTGGTCTGTAGGATGACGGTGATCAAGAAGAGGAGGAGGAGTGTGAGGGAAGCACCAAGGATCAAATGGTGGAAGTTGAAATATAGTGATTGTGAAGTGGAGTTCAGGGAAGAGTTAAGACAGGCACTGTGTGGCAGTGAAGAGTTACTGAATAGTTGGGTAACTACAGCAGAGCTGGTAGGGGAGACAGCTAAAAAGGTGCTTGGTGTGATATTTGGACAGAGGAAAGAGGGCAAGGAGACCTGGTGGTGGAGCTAGGAAGTACAGGAGAGTATACAGAAAAGAGGTTGGCGAATGCGAAGTGGGATTGTCAGAGAGATGAAGAAAGTAGACAGGAGTATAAGGAGATGAGATGTATGGTGAAGAGAGAGCGGGCGGAGGCTAAGGATAAGCCGTATGGAGAGATGTATGAAAGGTTGGACACTAAGGAGGGAGAAAATGACATGTACTGATTGGCTAGAGGGAGGGCCTGAGCTGGGAAAGATGTGCAGCAGGTAAGGGTGATAAAGTATAATGAGGGAAATGTACTTACAAGCAAGGAGAGTGTATTGAGCAGGTGGAAAGAGTATTTTGAGGAGCTGATGAATGAAAAGAAAAAGAAAAAAAGAAGGTTGGATGAAGTGGGGATAGTGAATCATGAAGTGCAACAGATTACCAAAGAGGAAGTAAGGACAGCTATGAAGAGGATGAAGAATGGAAAGGCTGTTGGTCCAGATGACATACCTGTGGAAGCATGGAGGTGTTTAGGAGAGATGGCAGTGGAGTTTTTAACCAGGTTGTTTAATGAAATCTTGGAAAGTGAGAGGATGCCTGAGGAGTGGAGAAGTGTTTTGCTACTGATTTTTAAGAATAAGGGTGATGTGCAGAGCTGTAGTAACTACAGAGGGATAAAATTGATCAGTCACAGCATGAAGTTATAAGAAAGAGTAGTGGAAGCTAGGTTAAGAAGGGAGCTGATAATTAGTGAGCAGCAGTACGGTTTCATGTCAGGAAAGAGCACTACAGATTCGTTGTTTGGTCTGAGAGTGTTGATGGAGAAGTATAGAGAAGGTCAGGAGAAATTACATTGTGTCTTTGTGGATTTAGAGAAAGCATATGACAGGGTGCCTAGAGAGGAGTTGTGGTACTGTAAGAGGAAGTTGGGAGTGTCAGAGAAGTATGTAAGAGTGGTACAGGATATGTACGAGGGTAGTGTGACAGTGGTGAGGTCTGCGGTAGGAGTGATGGATGCCTTTAAGATGGAGGTGGGATTACATCAAGGATCAGCTCTGAGCCCTTTATTTGCAGTGGTGATGGACAGGTTTACAGATGAGATCATACATGAGTCCCCATGAACTATGATGTTTGCGGATGACATTATGATCTGTAGTAAGAGTAGGGAACAGGTTGAGGAGACCCTGGAGAGGTGAAGATGTGCTCTAGAGAGGAGGAGAATGAAGGTCAGCAGGACTATGACAGAATATATGTTTGTGAATGAGAAGGAGGGTAGAGGAATGGTTAGGATGCAGGAAGGTGAATGAGTTTAAATACTTGGGATCAACAGTTCAGAGTAATGGTGAGTGTGGAACAGAGGTGAAGAATAGAGTACAGGCAGGGTGGAGTGGGTGGAGAAGAGAGTCAGGAGTGATTTGTGACAGATGCATACCAGTAAGAGTGAAAGGGAAGGTCTACAAGAGGGTAGTGAGACCAGCTATGTGATATGGTTTGGAGACAGTGGCGCTGACAAAAAGGCAGGAGTCATAGCTGGAGGTGGCAGAGTTAATGATGTTAAGATTTGCACTGGGTGTGACGAGGATGAGCAGGATTAGGAATCAGTATATTAGAGTGTCAGCTTAGGTTGGATGGATGACGAGGCCAGAGAGGCGAGATTGCATTGGTTTGGACATGTGCTGAGGAGGGATGCTGGGTATATTGGGAAAAGGATGCTAAGGATGGAGCTGCCAGGTAAGAAGAAACAAGGAAGGCCTAAGATGAGGTTTATGGATGTGGTGAGAGAGAACATGCAGGTGGTTGGTGTGAAAGAGCATGATGCAGAGGACAGGAAGAAATGGAAACAGATGATCTGCAGTGGCAACCCCTAACGGGAACAGCTGAAAGAAGAAGAAGAAATGCAGTCTATATATCCGTGTCACCTTGGTGAAATTTTGTGAAAACAGGGTCCACCTCGCAAACGTACTCACCAAGACTTGAGGATGAATTGAATTTCAGCACTATTGCTGTCCTTTGCTTGCTGACTTTTCAACTCTCCATTCAGACCCTCACCTGTGAGACCCATAGGAATACTTGTGAGATCTTTGCACAAGTGAGAAGTAGAGGTGTGCAACTGTCCATCCCAACTGCAGTTTGTGAAAAACATAAATGCACATTTTGTGAGCTCTTCTGTCCATGCCTGTGTTAGGACCCAAGAGGGTGAGAGCATAACATAAAAAGCAGCCTAGTCTCTGTGCAACATTTCTTGCCTCTGACCTCCTCACCCTTGTGTAGCTGATCCACAGCAGTAAAGCTTTTCTAGCCTGGTGAAGGGTGCACCATAGGTTCATAGGTGTGTACTAGGCTAATGGCCCTGGTGCCTTTACAAGCCTAGCCCATAGGGATTACCCTGGTATCGTGCCTCTCGACCTTAGTTCCCAGTGCCTCTGTTGAATAGAGCCACTGGAGTGATACCTGGGGTAAATATTCTATTTCCCATCCACTCATCAAGATTTCTCTTGGAGGGCCAGTGAGGTGCTCTGCTTGACATGTATGGGAAGTCTATTCCATAGCATGAGCAGTCTCTGGGTTATGAACCTGTCCCTCCAGCACGTTCTGTTGATTGTGGTAATGAGGTTGAGGTCTCTGGAGCGCGTGGTGCTGAGGGATTGGGATTTCTTTAGATGTAGCATTTCTAACATAGCAGGGTCAGACATGGCTTTGTACGTCAGGCAAAGATCGCCTCTAAGTAGGAACAATTTCTGGGCCTACCAGTCAATGGTAGTTCATGTGTGGGGGTCACCATTGCACAAGGCAAGTGGCAGGTAGGGGCTCTTGAAAGCGAGCAAGACTGTAATGTCTGGTAGGGGCTGATTAAGCAATATATTTATTGTGGGGTTTCAAACACTACATAGCATGAAGTTTTCCATGCTTGCCAAGAATGCTTGTACGCTAAGTATCCCTAGTTAGTCGCATGCCAATGCTTTCTTGGAGGAGAAATGCGGTTTAACAGTGTTCTTTCATGTACCAGTTTAGTGAATAACAATTTGGAGAGTGACATTTACAGCTTTGAAGTTCTGTTTTATTCATGCAGATGATACCAAAATTTGAGGCAGAGACCCTTTGAAAATAAGAGGGATTTTTTTGAAGGTTCTGATCTAGAACCAGTAGAGTAACAAGCTAGTTACAGTATGATAAACAGAAAAAATATGACAATTACTTCACATAAAATGTAAACAAATGTATATATACATACACACACACACATATAGATAGGTAGATATCAACAACACCAATAGGTGCATGACCAAACAGGTGCACGGAAATAAATATAAAAGTCACAAACAAATAAATCCAGCACTCATTGCCATTTTCATGATATAAACAGGCCCCACAAGATGGTATCCACAGCAAATAAAAAAATGAGTGAAGCTGAAATAATCCCAAATAGTGGCTTTTATTCAATAACAAATTTGGCAGGCTGTAACAAATGCTGCAGGCCTGATAGTCTGGCTGTAACAAACTCTGTAATAGTCCAAAATAATAGAAATTAACATATGCATTGATTATGTCATCAAAATGTCATTTCCTGTGGAAGAATATAAAAGGAAGTAAATATAATGAAAAAGCATTTTCTGAAGAAGGTCACAGAATAAAAGTGATTGAAAGCGCTAAAACTATAACTTCGTGTTGGTGTGTGGATTACTGGCACTTTTTGTTCTTTGGTTTCTAAGTGTATCATTCGTGGTGCAGTTTCATTTTTTAGTCCAAAATAATAGTCTGATTTTAACAAACTCTGCAACTGAGCAGGATGTAACAAATTCAACAGACCTAGCAGTTTGGCTGTGACAAACTCTGCAGTAATTCAAAATAATACCAAACAGTAATCCAGGAGTAACAAACTCTATAATTCAAAGTGGTGGTCTGGCAGAGTTTGGTATAGCCAGACCTCGAGGTCTGCAGTGTTAGTTGCAGCCAGACTGCTAGACCTGCTGAATTTGTTTCAGATTGCTGAGTTGCAGAGTTTATTACAGCCAGATTATTATTTTAGACTATTACAGTGTGTGTTACAGCCAGGCTATCAGGCCTGCAGCTTTTTTTTCCAGCCTGCTGTTTGTTATTGAATAAAAGCCACTGTTTGGGGTTATTTTAGTTTCACCCGTTTTTATTTGCTGTGGATACCATCCTGTGAGGCCTGCTTTTATCATAAAAATGGTGAATACTGTGAGTGCTGGATTTATTTGTTTGTGACTTTATATACATATATATCTGTGTGTGTGTGTGTGTGTGTGTGTGTGTGTGTGTGTGTGTGTGGTCTGTCAGATGACTGACTTTTCTGAAACTTGAAAAAAAACATATCGAAGAGAACATAAGACTGAGTTTCCAAAAACTCAAGCATCAAAAAAAAAAACCCCACAAAAATCTGTCTTTTTAATGTTTATTCGGGGGGGGGGGGCAAGCCCCCTGCATCCCCCCCCCCTGCAAATTATTTATACCAACTCCAAGGTCACACTACGGTAAGAAAAATAGTAAATTTCCCAATCCTCGCTGTACCACGATCTCCATTCAAAAGCTTTGACTTTTCAAAAACTCGATCTTGACCATGTGAATTTTGAGTTTGTGTAAACTTGATCATCTGATAGGGAACTATATATATATATATATATATATATATATTAATATTTATATAAATATAAATAAATATATATATATATATATATATATATATATATATATATATATGTATATGCATACACACACACACACACATATATATATATATATATATATATATATATATACGTACATTAAACTCTCAGTTAACCAGCACCCATGGGGATTAGTAGATGCCGGATAACTGTAGTTTATGGCAGCTTGAGAGATACCTATCTCTCAGCCTGTATGGTGGGCAAGGTTTTAAAGGTTTAAGAAATTAGAGCTGACACTTCTTGTTTTGTGGATATGCAGATGGGGTCAGATGGGTCTGACTGTATGCTAGGCTATGACTTAGATCTGCCAAGCCCGTAGGAGACAGAATACAGGGATAAGATAAGGCATATATATAAATTTCTACACCCTGTATTCCTTTTAGTGAGGAACACAGTGGACATTCCACTTGTTGGATATGCCTGGTTAGGTACATACCAAAGGGGGCATTGTACTCAATGATAGGTAACTTATAAACAAAGGTATGGCAACTAAGTGGAAGGAAGTCATTGTTTCACTGTATTCGGCATTCATCAGACCTATCATTGAGTACAGTGCCCCCTTTGGTATGTACCTAACCAGGCATATCCAACAAGTGGAATGTCCACAAAGGTTCCTCACTAAAAGAATACAGGGTGTAAGTAATATGTTATATGCAAGGCCTTATCCCTGTATTCTGTCTCCTACGTGCAGCATAGAATGATTTCCTCACCACTGTAGACACATGATGATCAAAGGCTAGATTACTATCTATGTGTGTCTCTAAGTCCCTGACTACTGAGCCAACTCTAATGGGTGTGTTGTCAATATGATAGCTACCAGGGATGGATGACTTCCCAAAGGATACTATTATGCATTTCTTGGCATTTAGTTTTAGTCCATGACTCTGACACCAGTTGTTTGTCTGTGTCAGTCCCTCCTGGAGAACATTTGTGTCAGTGTAAGATTCAATGACCGCTCCTAATTTGCAGTCATCTGCAAATTTAGTCAGCCAGAGACCACTGATCTTGGCCTTGACTTCTGAGAAGTAAATGCCAAAAAGGAATGGTCCAAGGACTGATCCCTGAGGGACTCCACTTGTGAGTGGCCTCTTTGTAGAGGTGGACTCCTCAATTCTAACTTCCTAGATCATCTCTGTGAGCCAGTTGGCTATCCACCGGGTGACATATGGGTTTGTACCTAACCTCTTGAGTTTGTCAACAATACCCGAGTAGGGTATTGTGTGAAATATTTTGGCCAGGTCAAGGTAGGCAGTGTGAACAATTTTGCCCTCATCCATTGCTTTGGTGATCTTCTCAAAGAAGTCCACCAGCATGAGTAGGCATGATCTGCCTTTGACGAAACCAAACTGGTTTGGGTCCAATGTCTTGAGGTTTACTATATCTCTGTTGATCATCTCCATGATAATTCTTTCCCTGGCTTTACATATTAGACTAGTGACACTTATGGGTCTGTAGTTTCCAGGGTCTGTAGATGGCCCTCCTTTGTGCAGAGGGATGACTGTTGCCTTTCTCCATTCATGAGGCATGAAGCCTGTTTGGGAGGATACAGGTAAGTAGTAATTCCAGAGGCCCTGGTAGGTCATGTTTCATGATATTTAGAAGTCATAATAGTAGGGGGAGTTTTATTTGATGATATTTCCTGAGGGAAGGTTGAGGGGGAGAGAGGAGTAAAGTTGGAGATGAATTTATCAGCCAAGAGGTTTTTGCTGTATCTTCTAGCTCAGTATGGGTGGCTCCATGTACAATGAGCTCTGCACACAATTGTGTATCGCCTTTGAGGTTGCAGACATAGCTAAATAATGCTTTATGGTTGTCCTTGGCCTGGGAGGCCAAACTTTCCTCTAATTTGGCTTTGGGTAGATTTTATTTGTTCTCAGAGTTGTTTGTTTAGTTTAGTAAGAGTGACTTTATCCTGCTGGGTGCCACACCTCCTAATTTTTGCCATGATTTTCTTCCTTCTGTTATACAGCCGATTGATTTTTTTTATTGTGCCTGTGTGGCTTGGTTTTTGAGTTACTTCTGTACTTCTTCTTGGTTGGTACAGCTGCCTCTATTCAGCTATTAACATGCTTGCACAGGGTTTCTGTGAACAGTTGTGCATAGGCAGAAGTGTTCTCAGTGTTTATAGGGGCTTGAAATGTTGCCAGGTTCTCACTTATTAGCAGGAGGTTAGCCTTAGAATAATTCCTGAATATTCCTGGTTTAGCTGGGGGACCAGGTTTTACTTTTACTTCAAAGGAGACCATTTTGTAGTCTGACCTTACCAGGGAAGGCATTACAGTAGGGGGTGTACCCCTTGTTGGTGTACTGACTGGTCTAGGGAGCTTGTGTTTACAAAATCCAGGAATCTCTGTGTATGTACACTTGATGTCATATAGGATTCCCAGTTACTAGTGGGGTAATTAAAGTCACCCATGAATATGGTATTGGATTGGATGGTTAGTGTTTCTAATAAGTTTGAATATATAGTATGGGTTTCCTGGGGGACCTATAGCTTGCAAGGAAGTGGTATTGGATTTTACCTATGGTGATTTGAACATGGAGCAGCTCAAGTGCATTGTCTTGTTTACAAGCCTTGAATTACATTTTTGATGTAAATAGAGACACCTCTACCTTTAGTCCCTGCCTGTGAAGTAGTTGGTCTAAATGTGTGGAAGGCATTATAACCCTGCACTGTTGGTGTGCTGTCCACCATTTTAAACCACGTCTCAGAGACTGCACAGACATCATCATTTTCGGGGGTAAAAAAAGTGCTTCCAGGGAGTGGATTTTTTTGTTTAGGCTCCTAGCATTGAGCAGTAATATCTTTAGATTTTCTTGGTTTTGATTTGCTATGTTGGAAGTACTTTCAGTTTGGGATTGCCTGAAAAAGACATTATGGGGGAAGATAATGTTTTAGCTTATATTTGAAAGCCTAGAGGGGAGAGGTGCAGACCATCCTTGGCAAAGCAGCATGGTCTGTTAACCATCTCCTTCCATGCTGACAAGTACTGCACCCCCTTAGAATGACGCCAGAAACTAAGACGGTTATTAAAGTCATTCATCTTTTGTTCGCATTGTGGCATCATCCTTGTAGAAGGTAAAATGCTGCTCAATGCTAGGCTCATACCAGCCTGTGACACATATTCTGAGAGCTCTATGATGTCTCTTCATATAGTCCTGGGAGGTACGTCTCAGAGCATTTACTCTCACATGGACTATGACTGAGTCATATTGGTAGCTGTGATCCAGTGACCTGAGTGCATGCGTAATGTGGTGGATCCTAGCCCCTGATAAGCAACTGACCATAACTTTCTCTTTACTCAGCCTGGTGAGAGGGACATCAGTGTGAAGTTGTCCTATCTCGCCTTCATTCTGTACTGATGGGTTTGGAACCGATCCTCGGTTCCGACTAGGCCATTTACTAAAGCTCGAGGTCTTCAACTAGCTCGTGACTCACTCCCTATCCCATGATGCTGTAGGGCATTCCTCATCTTGTTTGCTGCTGAAACAGATTGAGCGTCTCATCTAGCTCTGGCTGAGTGAAGTTGTTTTTTCTTCACTAAAACATTACAATTTTAAAAAATTCTTTATACAGTTTTTTAAATATTGCTAGTTTAGTATTTTACTTACCTGCATTTATTAGAGTGTTTGTTAGTTTTATCTGACTGAGATTTATTAGGCCTCAAGTCCTCTATCCGTACTTAGGATTTTCGTACAATTTGTTATTCGAGCATTAGAAATAGTTTTAGTAATTGCTTAAAATATTTTTCTATTGTCAGCCTGCTGTCAAGGCTACTGTGTATCTGTATACTTTTGCATCTCTAGTACGTTAGTAGATTTTAGCAGGGTGTTCGTTTTATTTTTGGAAAGATTTGTAATTGCTTGTGTGTGAAACTCTTGTTGATATTAATTAGAGGGCTGTTTTCCTTTTTCTTGGTGTGTTTTTTGTAGTGTATTGGTTTTAGGATGTCAAAGCATCCTAAAGAAGCAAAACCTTCCGGTTTTAAGGGGTGTTCCAAGTGTTCTCAAAAAATGTCCATTATGGATGTATGTATGTACGGATGGACTGTGTTAATTGTTTGGGGGCACTGCATTTTCAGGAATCTTGCTCAGTTTGCACTCCTTCAGCTCTAGAGTCCTTCATGAAAGAAGGAATAAGCTGATCCTCAAAGGCCTCCTTAAATCCTCATTTTCAGAAGCTTTAGAGCAGGGTCAAAGCCCTCCAAAACAATGTCTCTCACCCTCAAAAATCAGACAGAGGCTCTAAAAGGTCATCATGTATATCTTCTGATGAATCAGAACCATCCAAGAAGCTATCAAAAATGTCAGAATCAGTTGAATTTGCTCAGCCTTCCACCTCAGCTCCATCTCTTTTGGGGCCGATGGTGTTGCAAGTTAGGAGCAGCTCACCTGCATTGGAGCTGGCTTCTCCTACATTAATGTCTACAATAGTACAGTCTGTGGTGTCTCCAGCCTTGTCCTCTCGATCCTCCATTAGCCTTTCTGACTTGGATATGTATTGTCTGGTGTAGAAATTATTGAAGACACTAGCACTGGCCAAATTGTTATCAGAACCGACCCAATCGACTTTGGAACCGACTGGACCTATCCCTTCTACGTAGATTCCTCCTCCAACCGAAACTGTGACTTCAGAGCCAAGATGTGTGGAACTGATAGAGGTGCTGCCATCGGGGTTGAGACCTATTTTGCTACCCCGGTGCCATCTGAGGTGTCTAGGAGTCGGCACTCTCCAGTCAGGTCTGGGGAGGACAGGCGGACTGAGTTTTTATCAGTCCCGAACTTGCCTCTCGGGGCCTTAGCACCCGTGTGTTCGGCTCCTACCTCGGTCTCAGAGCCTCCCTGTGGTGCCGGGGAAATTTTCCAATTCCTCGGAACCAGGGGTTGCCTCAGATCATGTGAGGGGGGCTTTCATAGCTATCAGGAGAGCATTGTCTCCATGGGCATCCTCTCTGTCAGATTCTTCTGTTCCTCCCCCTAAGGCACCAGTGTCTGTTTTGGCACAGCTTATCCCACAGCAGCATAGAGACCTGAAGCCTCAGGAAGCTCTAGAGGGCGAACTCCTCTGTTCCGTAGCCTCTCCAGAATGCCCATCCCTAGAGGTACCCCGGAAGAGACTATGTAAGAGAAAGCATTTGGACTCACCGGAGGAGTCACTCACATCAGAGACAGAACTCAATGAATCGGAAGGGTCCCCACCGTTGCTCTCTGAAGATGACTCTCTTGTGGACATCTTAGAGATCCTTAAGCAGAGAGTCGGCTGGAAGTCCACCACTCCTGACGAGGAGTCTGTGTACCTGAAGGCTTGTGGGTCTCGACCTTCTGCCACCAGAGTGTCTCCGGCTTTTGACGAGTTCATGCAGTTAGTTTGTCGGAAGGCATGGTAGTCTCTGGACACAGTGGAACCTGTCCCTAGGAGGACAAATGCATAACATCCCTGGAAGACAAGACATTCCTCACAAAAGGTGTACCCGTAGATGCTATGGTGATGGCAGCAGCCACCAAAAATTAGTTAGAAACTTCCATGTCTGTCCATCCTCCGAACAGAGTCATGTACGATGGACAGATACGGTAAACGCATGTTCTCTTCAGCGAACATTACACTACGATACCTGAATTATCTCACTCATTTCACCAGGTTACAGAGAGATCTCCTGAAAGAGCTTGGAGATACTCCCCAGGGTTCTGTAGCTACGAGAGTGGCAGATAATGTATCCTCCCAGCTCTCCACCCTCAATTCAGTAGTCAACTCATTCATGAGGCTCATCTCTTATGCAGCCGATGGAGGGAGTAGGTCAGCAGGTTCAGGAATTCCCCTTAGGAGACATTCCTGGATGAGCTTGTGTAACTTTGCTGAACCCTTCAAGTCATCCATCATTAACACCCCCTTCGATGGCTTGTCCCTGATCGGGCCTAAAGTTAAAGAATCACTAACCAGGTATGAACAAGATGGAAAGACACTCTCTGCCATTGGAGTCCGGTTTTTTCCACACCTTCTAGACCCTATCCCAAGGGTCAAAAGGGAGGAAAAATGTGGTTTTGAAAATCCCAGAGAGCCTTTCAAGGCACACATGGTGAACCTTCCTCCAGGGGCAGAGTAGGAGGTAATAATGGAAGACGTCGGCTACGTGGTAGAGGGGGTCTGCAAAACGAGGGCGACCGAGAATCTTTCTTTGGTAAGCCATTTCTGCGCTCCTGAAAGGAGGCCCATCTGGAGGAAGTCGGGGGTCGCTTATCTTTGTACCGAGATGCCTGGCTAAAAATAACAAAAGATAAGTGGGTACAAAGTATCATATCCAGAGGTTACTCTGTACCCTTTTCCATGCCACCACCTCTAATGAAAAGGATCCCGGATGTTCCACCCAGTCACAGGAAACAAGCAACTGTAGAAGCCCAGACGTTGCTAGAAAAAAAGAGTCATTCAACCAGTCTCCGCAGACCAGACAGGATGATTTTAGTTTAAAAAAAAACAGGGGACTGAAGACCCATACTGGATCTCAGCAGACTGAACAAATCTGTAAAAAAGACAAAGTTGTGGATGGTTACACTGCAGTCGATACTCCCTTTCTTGGGAAAAGACAATTGGATATGCTGTATAGACCTCCAGGATGCGTACTACCACATAAAAATGGACAGGCCATCCAGGAGTCACCTGTGCTTTTGGCTGGGTGCCCGTCATTACCAATTCTGAGCTATGCCCTTTGGTCTCACTACAGCCTCCAGTGTGTTCACCAAATCTATGGCAGTGGTTACGGCTCACCTGAGGTGTTTAGGATTCCAAGTGTTTCCATATTTAGACGACTGGCTCCTAACCGCCACCACCAAGCATCTGCTTTCACAAGCAAGTGACACCACTTTGAATCTCTGTGCTCATGTAGGAATTACAATAAACTATGAAAAATCTGCCTTATTGCCATCTCAACATATCACTTCTATAGGCGCAGAATTATACACTATTATGATGATGGTAAAACTTCCACCAGACAGGATACAGAGCCTTCGAGCAGAGGTTCAAGACCTCCTTTTAGCAGCAAAGACTCAAGCAAGGACAATTCGCGAAGTATTAGGTACAATGGCAGCAGCGATCAGTGTAATCCTCCTAGTTCGGATGCACATGAGAATCTTACAGTGACTCCTATTCACCCAATGGTCCATGCAGGAACTTCCAGTGTCGCATCAGATAATGCTAATGAAATCTTGCAGGAGAGACCTACATTGGTGGCTACACTCATCAAGTGACTATAGGTCATCCCTTCATTCTTTCATCCCCTCTAGCCAAAGTGACTACGGATGCCTCCCGGATAGGGTTGGGGGGGGGGCTTTATCAAGGAAGGACAGCCCAAGGCATGTGGCAGGATCACAAGGCCCATTTGCATATAAATGTCCTAGAGATGAGAGTGGTGCTTCTGGCTTTGCAGGCATTCCAACACTCTCTTCCATTAGAAACAACTGCAATCCAGACAGACAACATGTCAGTTGTTTGGTAAATAAACAAACAAGGAGGATCCAAATCTTACTCCCTTTGTCAAGAGGCTGTGAGAGTAGGGCAGTGGACAACTTCCTCCCAACGTTTTCTGATAGCAATGCACATCCCGGGGAAATCCAACGTGATAGCAGACACTCAGCAGACCAATTCTAATGGCTCGTGAGTAGTCCCAGAAACAAGAAGTGGCAGAAATGATTTTCCGAAAATGGGGCCAGTCTTGCTGCAGTCTTTTTGCCACGTCCATGAACACAAAATGCAGCCACTACTTTGCCCTAATCTCCACTCCGGGGGAATCTCCAAGGGATACACTTGTACACAATTGGCCCCCGGGTCTCCTCTATGCTTTTCCCCCTCTCCATTTGATACCCAAAGTTCTTTAGAAAGCCAGTGTTCTGGGAAAAAAAGGTTTATTCTGATAGCCTCTTACTGGCCTCACCAGATTTGGTTCCGCTTCCTACAGCCTCATCTTCAGGAAGACCCTTGGATTCTGGACCCAGTACCAGATCTCCTGATCCTTTCATCGAGGGCTCTCCATCCATCCCTTTAGACCATCAAGTTGTCAGCTTAGCTGCTCCATTTCCAAGTATAGCCAGCTCTCATGAACTTTCATCTGCAGCACAACATATACTGATTTCTTCTCACAAGACATCTACCATAAGATTATATCTCAGCAAATGGAAGAGATTTTTAATCTAGGCATTAGAGAATCACACTGATCCTTTTTCAGCACCTATATCTTCAATCGTAGAGTTCTTGATGATGCTTTGTAATGAGGGAGCAGCTGCAGCTACTTTTCGAGTACAACTAGCAGCAGTCTCAAATTTTCATTTTGGGAACGAAGGACTAAATATTATGTCCCACAGACTATCAAAGGCTTTTCTGAGAGGCACTAATCTTTTGAAACCGCCCATTAAGCCCCCACTAGCACCACGGAACCTGAATTTTGTACTATCCTGAATAATTCCTCCCCCTTTTGACCCTTCATCATCATGTGACTTAAAGTTCCTAATGTGGAAGACCATTTTCCTAGTGGCTATCATCTCAGCTAGGAGGTTTTCAGAGGTACAAGCATTATCTATTAAACCCCCATATATGTTCCACAGTGACAGGGTGTCACTTAGAACAAACCCAGCCTTTCTACCAAAAGTATGTCCAGATTCTAATTTGAACCAGTCCATAGACTTACCATTTTTTTCCCCAAGTATGGCAATAAGGCAGAATATATGTTTGTATGGAGGAGATATGAACAACAAACTCAGGCACCCACACCCAAGATGTGGCAAATCCCCCAAAGACACCTCCCACTAATATGTTTCACTAACTTGGTGTTCATAGACAGTTACATATTTATCTACATAGAACAAAAGACTTCAGAAAGACGGATCAACTGTTTGGATCATTTTCAGAGTGCAAAAAATGGCTGCCTGTAGCAAAACCTACACTATTAAGGTGGCTGTCAGACTGCATTTCTGTTCTCTTATACGTCAGTTAATAAGCAGCTTCCAGACAAAATAAAAGCTCATTCTACTAGGGCTGTCTCCACTTCTTCTGCATTTCATGCTAAATTACCTATAGATACCATTTGTGCGGCAGCCACATGGGTGAGGCCTCATACCTTTATCACTCATTACAAAGTAGATTTGGCCTCCAGAGACAGGGCCTCCTTTGGGTCCACTGTCCTGAAGAATATACTCCCGTGAGCCACCCGAGAAGATTGGTGCTAGGGATGCTGTCCCATCAGTACAGAATGAAGGCGAGATAGGACAACATCACATAAAGAAGTCATGTACCTACCATAACATTCCATGCGAGTTGTCCATCTCACCCTCATTCTTACATCTGACCCTACTACCCCCTTCCCTCTGGCCCTTGGAGGAACGACAGATTACAAATTGACACTTAATGGTTTTTGACCCACTTCTGAGCCTACCAGCTTACAAGAAACCTCTCTCTCTCTCTCTCTCTATATATATATATATATATATATATATATTTTTTTTTTTTTTTTTACATATTAGGATTTCTATATCAGCAAACAAGATCTGGGAAATGTCCTACAGCATCATGGGATAGGAAGTGAGCCACGAGCTAGTTGAAGACCTCGAGCTTTAGTAAATGTCCGAGTCAGAACCGAGGATCGGTTCCGAACCCATCAGTACAGAATGAAGGCGAGATGGACAACTCACATGAAATGTTATGGTAAGTACATAACTTTTTTTTTTTAAAGTTTTCGGTTGCATTCAGCAAGTATTTTTCTCACACGTGTAGTCGGCAATCAACATTTGCATTGCCAACCTTATGTGATTGTCATTTTTGACTCTGACATTGGTGTGTGTGTGTGTGTATGTATGTATATATATATATATATATATATATATATATATATATATATATATATATATATATATAAAATATGTATGTACACACACACACGTGTTTGTGTGTATGTATATATCTACACATACTTGTACACGCATGTATATATCATTTAAGAAGGTGAGTGGGACCCTCTTTGGTCATGATTTGGGCCACGTGCAATTTATAAGGGCATTGTAGTTTTGCCAGTCAAAATACACATTTTCATGAGGTAGAAGGAAACCAAATGCACAAACAAAATGTAAACTTTTCTTTTAATGTCTTTGCCCCAGCTGTCTAAAGATCATCATTCCCTTCCTAGCCAGGTGGTATATTTGTTCCCCATCAGAGAGGCAAGGTTTGACATGGAGTGACCATCAAGGCATGCAAAGGGCTAATGGCAGAGGTCGTGCCTTCACTTCTGCTAAAGCAATTCCCAGCATGCAATCCTACCCCTTCCCTTGAAGCAAAAGTGCTTCACCCTGCTTTCCACCACGGAGTTCGCACTTCCCCGTGTACTACTAAGTGCAATCAGTCCCCTCCTTCCCCAGGGAGAAATGAGTGGACTACGTCCCTTTCACTCCTTCCCCTTTCTAGAGCTGTGGTACTAATTGAACCTCAGTCGCCTGGGTTGCAGTTAGGGCTACATCCCTCTGTGCTACAGAACCATGAAACATGTAAACGTCATGCAGTCAGTAACCAAAAATCAGGACTGAACTCCAAAACCTATGAGGCACTGATCTTCATGTATATCTATGTGTGTGTCTGTATACATACACATGCACACGCACCACAGACGCACACACTCATATATCTGCACATATTAAATACACACGCAGAGTGATCCCATGTGATTGTAGAAATATCTGTATCTATGACCTTGGAACTCTTGAGCACACATATAGGAGAATAACTGAAGAAATAAACCTTCCTTGTTAAGTGGCTTGGTCTGTCAGCATAGTGCAGTCTTTAGTGTTCCTATGTACAGTATGCCATAGATTCCTGCCTTTTTTTCTCTTGAATGTTTGCTGCATTCTGTGGTGTAATATTTCTCTGGCTGCTGGTTATCCTTGATGTTTCAAACAGAGTTTTCAATGGTTTTAATGTTTAGGCAGGTGCAGTAGAGCAGATGAATGAAGGCTTGTTTGTAAGGTGACTGAACCATCTCTTTTGTGATGTACGTAGCATCCAGCAAATGAGAGGTCAGAAAATGATCCCTAGAGAGAAACAGCAGTCCGTTATAAGTACTTAGGCTTTCTCCCAGAGCCAGATTGTAGAAGGCTTGAATAAGCTGCTTAGGCTAAATTACCAAAGCTGAAAATGCCGCTGGGATGGAAGAGCTGGCAGTTTGATTTCCTCAAAACAGGTGTCCTGTCGAAACAGGCATTCAAATGATTCAGGTTGGATATCCATCAGGTAACCCTTTAATGTGTATTGCACTGTGTAACATGATGGGATAAATGTTGCTCTCTGCATTAAAGCCTGTTCTGTCACTTGAACCATTCACATTTTCCAAATGTCTTCTTTTCATATCTTGAGTCGGATTTGTGATTCTAGGTAAAGATAGGACAGAGTGGGATATTTGATTTGTTTTATATTTAAGACCTAGTAAAAAGACAGGGTTATGCTCACCCCCTGTAGAGTGTAAATTGCATTTTTTATGGTGTAGTGTCATGAATCGTGTGTTCTTTAAAAAAAGAAGGAAATGTGATTTATTTCTTATTCTTTATCACAGCCTGCACAATCATAAAAGTGCAAAGACACCAGCAGTGCTGTCCAGTCTAATAAATAATGTGAGAAAATATACTTATCGAGCACCTCTGCAGAAGCTGCCTACAGGTGTAACTGACATTTCTGAAAAGTTCTCATTTACAGAGATTTTTCTTTCAGATTGGTTTATTGTCATACTCTAGACAGATTTTTTTTAAGAGAGTAATGGTTCACTGGAAGTAGTAATACCTGGTACTGATGACACGTTTTAACTAACCAACAGCTAGATATAAGCATTTTGAACAGTAATGTACTGTTGCAAACACAGGGATGATCATGATAATTTAACAGTTCAGTGACTGCTCAATGTCTTTTCTTTATTCATTTTTTTATAAATATATTTATTAAATCACAACTAAAATACACAGCTACACATACATTAATATGAAAGAAAACAGACCACCATAGTAATGTTTTTACACATTTCCTTTAACAATTAATCTGATGTCATCAGTCTTCACTCAGTCCTTGAGAGTGGGTTTGGGTCCGAACCGACTCAGTTGTATACTTCAGCTCGCGCCCTCCAAAGTCTCGAGCCAGGCACTACCAGTAATGCTCCTCTCAAAAATGACCTCAGATCTCATTTGGCTCTTCACAGACCAGACACGCTTGTTCCTCTCTCGAGCCTTGGCTTTCTTTAGTAAGTCTTTTCCTGTTAAAACTCTAATTTTCTTTTAAAAAATCTACTTTATATCTTCTGTTACTCTCCATTTTACCTACCCCCTCCTCTTGTAGCTTAGCGTGAGTGTATTCTTCTTTCTGTCTTTCCCTTCTACTGTTGGTAGACCTTTTAAGTACCATTGTTTGTACATTCTTTTACGCTTACCTTTTTAGGTATTTCTAATTACCATCATTGGTATCCACTTTCCCTGTTGACCTTTTTTAAAAAAAAAA
Source organism: Protopterus annectens (assembly GCF_019279795.1). Taxonomy (NCBI): domain Eukaryota; kingdom Metazoa; phylum Chordata; order Ceratodontiformes; family Protopteridae; genus Protopterus; species Protopterus annectens. The sequence continues at coordinate 1,073,022,991 of NC_056737.1, forward strand.
AATAGTTACCTATATCTTTATCTTTCCTTTATTTATTTATTTATTTTTTGTCGTGTGAGTGTGTGACAGATGCCCTTCAAGAATGCAACTGCAGTCATAACATATGGGTTGTCCTGCCTCAGGCAGCCCTCGGTCGGCCAGATTCCAAAGTCTGGGTCCGACGTCGGCTGATGTCGCATTTCTCTCCGACGTCAGAGCGGCTGGAGTACATAAGCATCAGCCGACGCCATTTTCTTCAGTCTTTCTTGCCGCGCGGTGCCCGAAGCAGAAGCAGTTCGCAAGTGCCGGTCGGTCAGCTCCTGTATTCTTTGAATCTGAAGTCATCAAAAAAGCTAAGTACCCCGTTGGGGACCTTTCTTGCCTCAGCCGATGTCAGTAATTACTGAAAAAGTTAACAATTGTCTGTCTTGTGGTAAACAAATACCTCATAAGGATTTCCACTCTTACTGTCTTCCTTGCCTTGGCCCAGACCACAGCGTCTCGGCCTGTGTCGCCTGTGCTCGCTTCAATAAGCGCACTCTTAGGCACCGGGCAGAGTTCGCTGAAGACTTTTTCGGCGATAAATTTGCTTATACAATGCCGTCGGAACTTCCGACATTGCAGACTCCTAAGAAACGAAAAGACCGGGACCGACATCCTCGGCCCGCGTCTTCCACCGACTCCACGCCAAAACCTACCGCGAGTGCTCCAGTTCCCCCTGAGACGGTTATTTCACCGCTCCGAACCGAAGACACTGCCTTACCGACACCTCTGATACCGGAGGCCACACCGACGCCAGTTATAGATTTTCCTCCGGATACTGAAACCGAGGAAATGCCCGAGACCATTGCTGTAGATAAGGTCACTCCTGCATGTGGAGCTGCTAGGCCTCCTATGGCCATGTTATTAAGGTCTACACACGTGCTAAGGCAGCCAGCAAGACCAAGCACCTTACTGCTAAGGCCTTACCTCAGCCTACTCCTGAAACACAAATCATGACTATGGCCGCAGACTTAATTTCCATGATTAGAGGTTCACAGGCCCATCCTGAGAGAGGATCCCAGCCTCCTCCTGATGAGGCCCCGGGTTGAACCCTCTGACCCTATCCCTTCAGATGAAGATTCTGAGGACTGTGTTCACTCCGATGGCCAGGAAGAGCCCTTCCAGACCTATGAGGACTCGGATGCAGAGGATTCCATCCCCTCGGCCTCCCCTCTTGAGGATATTTCTTTTGGGGAAGTTCTGCATACCATGAGGGAACATTTTAAGTGGCAAGGCCAGGAATATTCTGATTCCAGAAAGCGCCTTCGAACCTTCCTTAAAAAGCCCCAACACAGGCCCCTGGCTATACCTCCTGTGCTTGATGTTTTGGATGACCTATATTCTGACTCCAGTGTTACCCCGGATACTCTTCCTCCTGCCCCAGCCAAGCCAGACAGATATTATAGTGTCCCAGAAACACATTCTCATTTCTTTAGGGCCCATGCTGTTGATTTAGAAACTATTTCTCAGGGACCTAAAGGGGTTTCAGCATCCACCTCCAAAAATCCTTTGCCTTCCAACAGGGAAGCTAGGTCATTAGAGAGATGGGGGAAAAAGGTCTACACCTCCACTACTTTATCTATGAGAGCTCTGAATTGCCTCTTTCATATGTTTCAATATCAGGATTACCTGTTAGATGATTTACAGAAAACATTGGCCTCTCCTGAACCTTTAGACAGGAAGTCTTTGCAGGAAGCTGTACATAATTCTCAGCAAGTCAGCAATCACTTTCTGCAGTGTGGATATGATGCATTGGAAGCTTCATGTAGGGCAGCTATGACAGGGGCGGTCATTCGTAGATATGCATGGTTAAAAGAACAACCTCTACCAGATCATGTTAAGGCAAAACTTCTTGATGCACCTTTGGAAAAGAACAAGCTTTTTGGTACTAATGCTAAAGATGTGTTAAAGTCCATCGAGGAAAAAGCAAAATCAGTTCAGACGGTCAAAGATTTCCTCCAGGTTCAGCCACCCAGATTCAGCAGGAATTGGCCTTCTAAAACTGGTCCTTTCCTAATCCTGAAAGATTTCAAAGGGGTAAAAACAGGCGTGGCGAGGGAGAGGACAATACAGAGGTTCCTACAGGGGACGACAATGGCAACCAGCAAACCAAAGAAGTGACACAGGGGTCTCCCCTGCCCCACAGGGACAATCTCAATGACTTTCCTCTACTTCCGCTGACCAAGGAGCAAATAGAAGCTCCCTTGGGCGGAAAATTATCTCTGTTTTCAGACAATTGGCACAGATTGACAAAGGACAAATGGATTTTGCACATTATAGACCAGGGTTACAGGTTCCACTTTCATACCTTACCAAGAAAACAAGGCATGCCAAACCTACCACAAAACCAGAGGGCAGAGGCTATCAAGCACATTTCTTTGCTTGCTCAGATCAAAGCAATAGAAAGAGTTCCACAACAAGAACAAGGCCAGGGGTTTTACTCAAGACTGTTCCTTGTTCCAAGAAAAGAAACTCAGTGGAGACCAATACTGGATTTGTCCACATTAAACACTTTTCTCATAGTACCAAAGTTCAAAATGCTGACTCTACAGCAACTCCTTCCCATGCTGGGCAAGGGGTCTTGGCTGATTACTCTGGACCTCAAGGAGGCATACCTGCATGTCCCTATCAGACACAGCTGCAGAAGATACCTCAGATTTCTTGCAGGGCCAGAGCATTATCAATTCTCAGCATTGCCATTTGGCTTATCTACTGCCCAGAGTATTTACAAAATGCCTGGCTTCAGTAATTGCTCATTGCAGGCTCCAGGGGATCCAAATTTACCCATACCTGGACGACTGCCTCATACAAGCGGACGACAAATTGATTTTGACAAAAAACTTGAACTATGTCATACAATTGCTACAGGCTCTGGGATACACAGTCAACTTCCAAAAGTCAAGACTTCAGCCATCCCAGCAAATAACCTTCTTAAGAGCCAATCTAGACACAGCCTCTCAAATGGCTTACCTGACAGAAGACAAGCAAGAGAAGTTAACTCATTATTTCAAAGGTTTGGCAAAACTCACCCAGATGACTGCAAGGGGATTCCTACAGGCCCTGGGTTACATGGCATCCTGCATTCTCCTGGTTCCATTGGCAAGAATACACATGAGAAAGCTTCAATGGTACCTAAAAAGCCTATGGTCTCAGCACAGCAACAACCTAGAGACAACCATACCGCTCATTCCATGCCTACAAAAGGAATTCCTATGGTGGGCCTCGGTAAGCCAGGCAAACACAGGTATGTCATTCAAAAACCTCAGATAACACAGACCATGACCACAGACACCTCAGACCTTGGATGGGGGGCGCACATGGAGGGCAGGTGTATACAAGGACAATGGTCTCCAAAGGAAACACATCTGCATATAAACCAAAAGGAAATGCTGGCAGTAATGCATGCCATCGAGGCCTTTCGACAACAACTTCAGCAAGGCCATCTACTGATACGGACAGACAACACCACTGTGATGTGGTACATAAACAAGCAGGGGCACCCATTCCTACCCCTTTGCAGACTGACAATGAATCTTTGGGAAAAATCACTGAGCCTAAACATACAGTTGCAATCCCAGTTTGTTCCAGGCAAAGACAATGTGCTGGCGGACAGCCTAAGCAGGAATTTCATAGATCCACACGAGTGGAGGTTACATCCGAAAATCTTCACACAACTCACCTCGACATGGGGCAGGCCAGAAGTAGACCTATTTGCCTCCCACCTCAACCATCATCTACAAAAATTCTGTTCAAGGACATACCATCCACAAGCTTGGAAAATAGATGCTCTTTCATTCAACTGGAGCTTTCTAAAAATCTATGCATTCCCACCTCTGCCACTGATGACCACAGTATTACTAAAGATCAAAGCAGAGAGGCCCAAGGGGATCCTAATAGCTCCAGACTGGCCAAGACAACACTGGTACCCACTACTATGGAGCATATGTCACAACAAAAAGTGGGCCCTTCCCCAATGGCCACTACTTTTGACTCAACACAACTTCAAAACAGTGCATCCAAACCTTCAGACACTGCAGCTAACAGCCTGGGAGATCCCATGAATAACCTCAATCTATCTCTCTCCAGGGAAGTTCAGCAGATATTAACAGAAGCTCGAAGACCATCCACCAGAAAGGTTTACTTAGCAAAATGGAAGAGATTCAGCATTTGGAATACCAGCAAGGGACATGATGCATCATTATTGAATATCCCACTCATCCTGGAATATTTGGCAGATATGCTACAGAATGGACTCTCATATTCTTCCATAAAGATACATGCTTCAGCTATCTCAGCTAGATATAACACTGATCCGCCTGTGTTTTCACATCCTTTGTTAAGGCAATTCCTCAGGGGAATCAAGAACATTAAGCCACCAAGAAAGGCTCCAGTGCCAGCTTGGGACCTCAACTTTGTCCTAGAAAAACTGACTCTACCTCCCTTTGAGCCAGCAGCTTCAGTGGACTTACAATTTTTATCATGGAAGACAGCTTTCCTGTTGGCAATTACCTCAGCAAGAAGGGTTTGGAACTACAGGCCCTAATGGCAACACCACCGTTCATAATCTTTCACAGAGACAGGGTCTCCTTAAGAACCAACCCTACTTTTATGCCAAAGGTGGTATCTAGGGTTTCTTTAAATCAAGCTATTCACCTGCCTACTTTCTTCCCCAATCCTGAGAGCAAAGGGGAAAGACTGTTGCATACCTTGGACATTCACAGACAACTTCGCTACTACCTGGACAGAACCAAGACCAGTAGGAAGTCTGATCAGCTTTTTGTAGCTTATGCCCCTGGAGTACAAGGAAAAGCAATTTCCAAACAGACTATTTCAAAATGGATTGGACATTGCATCAGATTTTGTTATTCCTTCCATGGGAAGAATGTTCCAGCCAATGTCAGACCACACTCCACCAGAGCTACAGCCACTTCTACAGCATTCTTAAGAGGGGTGCCTACAAAAGACATTCTAGAAGCTGCTACATGGAGCTCCGTGCATACATTCCCCAAACACTACAATCTCCCTTTATATTCCAGATCCAGAGCAGGCTTTGCTTCGGCAGTCCTGCAGGGTTTGATTGCCACACCATCTCTTTCCTAGAGCATTCCTCCTCCCCCAGCTAAGCTATGGTATTCAACCCATAAGTTATGACTGCAGTTGCATTCTTGAAGGACATAGTACAGTTTTGTACCTACCATAAATGTAGATGTCCGATAGATATGCAACTGCAGTCAGATTTTCCCTCCCTCCATACCCCTCTATGCCTTGGGTCCACTCCTATCCCTGTTTCTCTTAGCTGGGGATATCTGTTATGGTGTATCTGTTTATTGCTTACTTATTTGTCTGGAATTCTGTTTTTGTCTTCCAATTTGATTACAGCCTTCCTTGGAGGGCACCTGGCATCTGGGGCAAGAAACACTGAAGAAAATGGCGTCGGCTGATGCTTATGTACTCCAGCCGCTCTGACGGAGAGAAATGTGACATCAGCCGACGTCAGAACCAGACTTTGGAATCCGGCCGAACGAGGGCTGCCTGAGGCAGGACAACCCATATGTTATGACTGCAGTTGCATATCTATCGGACATCTACATTTGTGGTAGGTACAAAACTGTACTTTTTCACTGTCTCATTATGGCTGAACAACAACAACTTTCCCCTCCTAAATCTTCTAAAGGCACCTCTGGCTTTAAAAGGTGTCAGAAGTGTGAGAGCAAAATGCCCAACTCTGACGGGCATACTTTGTGTGTCTGTTGTCTGGGGAAGGTTCATCTCCAAGACTGCTCTGTCTGTCACGGGTTTTTAACCCGTACCTTTACTGAAACAAACTTATTTTGAAGGGAATCCTCAAATACGGATTTGATGAGGCCATTTCTGAGTGCACTTCTTCATCCCCCTCATCTTCTACTTCAAGGAAAAGGCATTATTCACTTCCAAGGTCCTCAGAACCATCAAGAAAAATGCCTAAATTTGCCTCGGTACTGAAGTGTTCATCAGCACCAGCAGGTTTATCTGGAACCAAAACTAAATTCATCTTAGAGCCGATAGCTACTACTTCCACACCCACTGATTCATCGGTACTGAAGTAATTAGGGCTGCCTCCACTCCTAAGAATGACTTACTCGCCTTCTATTGACCCTTTTAAAGACAGGCCACCAAGTCCCTTTGTGGAAGTGAGACCCCCTAAATCTCCTTCCACTGCCTTGATTTGATCTACTAAGAGTGTCTCAGAGGCCGCTATTATGAGACTGGTGAATCAGCTTCTGCTGGTAAGAGGATTGTCCTCGGTTCCTAACCACATCAGCATCGGAACCAGCCAATCTATGACACCCCCATGTCCTCCTCTGACAACTATTGCTGAGTCTTTGGAGCCCTTGTTTCCAACTCTCCCGGCATCGGCTGTCTCAGGTCCAGTAGCATCCTCTTATCCAGTTCCAAGAATTGCCTTGAGTTCCTCAGAGCTTTCTGCACCAGATCCTTCCCGGGATCTGGACTCTGTGGTCGAGTCTGACGTGCATGGATCTTTTTCTGCTCCTTCAGAGCCATCCATGTCCCTTGGTGCCTTGGCCTTTGTGACATCGATCCAGGTTTCTGTTACAGAGGCTGCCTCCTTGGTGTGGGGTGTGACTCTGGTTCTGAATAAGTCTATTTCGGTTCCAGGCTCCCATCCCTCTACAGGAGTGCCGACCTTCTGGATCATGGAGAAGGCTTTGTCCATTGGGGACTCTCGGTTCTTGCCTTCCCTGTCGGGACAAATTTCTGCAGCTCCTCAACCTGAGCTACCATCAGCCTCATCCCTAGAACAGAAGGCACAAAAGTCCCAAGTTACACCCACTTTAGTGGTCTCCTCTTTGGCTATTTCACCAGATCAATCCCCCTGAGGAAGTCCCTGCAAAGAGAAAGTGCAAGAGGAAGCACTTAGCCTCCCCAGAGGAGACTTTCACTGAAGATACTGATTTTGATGAGGGGGAAGGTTCCCCCAGGTCACCCCGTGATAATGTTTCCTTCAGCAACATCCTAGAAATCCTGAAACAGAGGAGTGGCTGGTCCTCCACACAACCTTCGGAGGAATCAGTATACCTGGAGGCTTTTCGTGCCCAGCCCTCTACTTGGATCTCTCCACCTGCTGAAGATCTCATTAAATTGATCACTCAGCGGGCATGGAAGATACCCAACACCATATAGCCGATCCCCAAGCGACCTGATCATATTTTATCAGCCCCCAAGGATGAGCCACATTAGTCCAAAGGGATTCCCGTTGACGCCATTGTGATAGCGGCGGCCACCAAGAAGGAGCTTGCTGAGGAAAGTCTGACTATCCATTCTCCTAACAAGGAGTCTAGGACTATCGATAGATTTGGGAAGTGCGTTTATGCTTCAGTGATCTTCGCTGTCAGGTCCTTGAATTTTATATGGCGCACTTTATCAGATTAGAGGGATCTGATCAAAGAGCTCTCACATACCCTCTCAGGAGCAGTGACCAAATAGGTTTGAGACTCTCAGCTAGCAACCCTTGATGCAATTTCTAACTTGTCCATGAGGCTCATTGCTAGACAAAAGAGTCATTCAAAAAGTCCCACCAGACCAAACAAAATCTGGTTTTTACTCAAGATTTTTTTTAGTGCCCAAGAAAACGGGACTGGAGACCCATCTTGGATCTCAGCCAGTTCAGCAAGGCAGTTCAACAAACCAAATTCCAGATGGTCTCAGTTCAGTCAATACTTCCATTCTGCGCTTCCGGTTAGGAGCTAGTCATTTCCAATTCAGAGCAATGCCCTTTGGACTCACCACAGCCCCCATGGTGTTCACCAAATGCATGGCATTAGTAGCAGCTTATCTAAGACTGCAAGGATTTTGAGTATTTCCATATCTCGATGACTGGCTCCTCACCTCTACCACCAGGCATTAGTTAGAATGGGCAAGATATTACCCCATACATGTTTGTACATCTCTAGGCATAACAATACATTTCAAAAAGCCCAGACTTCATCCCTTTCAACAACTTGATTTCATCAGAGCCCATTTAGACACTGTTTTGGGAATTGCATGTCTCCCTCCAGAAAGACTACAATGCGTCAGCTCCCAAGTCAAGGAAATTCCACGGAACAACAGGGTCCCAGCAAAATTAGTTCTTCAAACATTAGGCAGCATGGCAGCATCAATCACTCTTGTTCCCTTGGCAAGGTATCACATGCGAATATTGCAATGGTGCACCAACCAATATCTCATCTAATTCTGATTGCCAGTCGCTGCAAACAGGGCCTCCTGTGGTGGCTACACTACAGTCAGATTCTCTTGGGTCGGCCATTCATTCTTCTCTAGCCCCAAGCCATAGCGATCACGGATGCTTCCCAGATAGGGTGGGGGTGCATTATCTGGGAAGAACAGTCCAAGGCGCATGGTCCCAATTGGAGGCCTACTTTGCACATCAAGGTTTTAGAGATGTTGGGCAGTGCTGTTAACATTGCAAGCATTCCAAGGTGTCCTTCCTTTAGGGACAGTAGTGATTCAGACAGACAACATGTCGGTAGTCTGGTATGTAAACAAACAAGGGGGAACCAAATCTCTTAACCATTGTGTCGAGAGGCGCTCAGAGTTTGGCAATGGGCAATTTCTTCTAACCACTTTCTCACAGCAACGCACATTCTGGGGAGCTCCAACGTGATAGTGAACAAACTGAGCAGAACTATTCTCTTGCCTCACAAGTGGTCTCTGAATCCAGCAGAGACAAACAAGATTATTCGCCACTGGGGCCAACCTTGCTGCAATCTTTTTCCTCTCCTGTAAACAAGTGCAGAATTTATTTTGCCCTAATCACCCCTCAAAGGGAGTCACCCAGAGATGCTCTTCTCCATGACTGCCCCCCTGGTCTGCTCTAGGCCTTTCCCCCAACTCCCCTCATATTGCAGTTCCTAAAGAAAGCCAAAAGGATGGAAAATTCAGTAATCCTCATTGCCGCCTTCTGGCCTCGACAAGTTTGGTTTCCTTTCCTTTGGCCTCATTTACAGAAACCATGGATTCTGGACCCAGATCCAGATCTGCTGTCTCACCCAGAGGGCATGGTACATCCAAATCTCCAAAGTCTCAAGCTCATTGCGTGGCTTCTCCAATTCCTATGATTGCCAGGCATCCTTCTCTTTTTTCCCCTGTCCGACGAATTATTGTCGCTCATCAAAAATCTACTAGGGATCTATATCAAAGTAAATGGGAAAAAATTGCTAGATGGGCCCTTGATAAGGGACTAGACCCTTATTCTAGTCTATTCATAAAGTTTTAGATTTTCTAGCTATGCTTTACCAATCTGGTTCCTCCGAATCAACAATTAAAGTTCACCTAGCAGCAATTTTGAACTTTCACATATGACTGGATGGTGCTTCTCTAATGTCGCACAAACTTTGTAAAGCATTCTTAAAAGGTCTTCTAATGCTAAAACCTCCATTTAAAGAACCTGCTCCCCCTTGGGATCTAACTGTAGTTCTTAAGCCCCTTGCTATGACCCCCTTTGAACCATCAGCAGCTTGTGACTTGAAGAGTATCTGAGTTTCAAGCTCTAACTTGCAAACCTCCCTGTTTAATTTTTCACAGAGAAAGTGTTGTGCTTCGTATAAATCCATCCTTCTTACCCAAGGTCGTCTTCGAAACCAACATTAATCAGACGCTACAATTGCCAGTCTTTTTCCTAATTTTTTCTAACAAGGGAGAATTTGCCCTCCATTTACTTGATGTACACAGACAACTGCATTTTTATCTTCACAGGACTAAAGATGTCAGAAAATTGAACCAACTATTTCTGGCATTCTCTTCTCTCCATCTAGGTAATCCAGTTTCAAAGGTTACCTTGGCTAAATGGCTTAGAGACTGCATCACTTTCATTTATCATTCTAAAGGGGTCCAACTTCCAAAACCAGTTCAAGCCCATTCAACAAGAGCGGTAACAACATCTGTAGTTTCTCATGCCAGAGCATCTTTAGACAACATCAGTGCAGCAGTCACATGGTCTTCTCATCATACCTTTATCAATCATTACAAATTGGATCAGGTCTCTAGGGTTGGGAGGGTTAGCCTAGTACTAAACTATGAACCTATGAACCTATGAAGAAGCATCCTTTGGCTCTATGACTGCAGATAATTACCCCAGTGGGTTTTCTTCCTTCCTTTTATTTCTTCTTCTTCTTCTTAGATTACCTTTTTGCATGTTTTCCTGGAAGGGACGATTTTGGGTGTGTGAGGTAGAGTCACCATAAGGACAGACACAAGAAGTGTTTTTTTTTTTTTTTTTTTTTTTTGCTTAGGTGCTATGCATGACCATATTCAGTGTGGTATTTGTCAGGTATTTGTACCAAACACTCTCCATAGCCATCTGTCATCCTTTTCTAGTTATTTAGAAAACCAGGGTGTAAAAGTTGTGGCTCAGGGTACAGTGGCCTCTGAATCCACCCACCCAGAAGTTCAGCCGCCACTTAAAAAAGCTAGAAAAACACCCATTGAATCTGTTGCTGTCCAGCCTCCTCCAGAAGTCCTTGTAGGGGTGGATGTGGAACCTGAAGACTGTCCAGTGAGAGCATCAGCTCCATCAGTTCCAGCCCATTTGGTCGAAGACATTAAGACCTAAGTTACTGGACTGAACTTTAAACAACCAGAATCATTTTGGCTCTGCTGCTTCTGAGCTTTTTCAGACCCCTATAGGATAATGGAAAAGTCCTACAGGCACTGAAATATTCCTTTCTCCTGTTCCTAGGTTCCAAAGAAATTATCCATGTAAATCTTTTTTCCACAGGCAGACAAGGCAGCCTCTCAGATGCAAGCAGTCTTTTAAGAGAGTTTTTCATGACAAGCCTTCTCAGAGTTCTAAGGGTCAAATGCCTTCTTTTCTTGACAAATCTGATTCCATTTATTTCATTTTCGACCTCCTCTACCTCTCAGCCAGATTCCCTTTTTCCTCAGGTTGACTTTGTCCTTTCCTGTCTGGCAAGAGATAAGCACCGATTCTTGGGTACATTCCATTAAAATGGTTATTTTAGGGTTTGAAAGTCCCTTCCTCTCTTCTCAGGCATCCCCAGCATCTTCTTCCTCTTTGCAGCTCCCACATTTTCCCTTGGTTCTTCAGGACCTTTTGGTGCAGGGAATCATCCAGCCAGTTCTGATACTTCTCGTTTCAGAGGGGTCTTGGAGACCCATTCTGCATCTCAGCTTTCAGCTTTCTAAAGGTCCTTTCCTTCAGGATGTCGTCTGTACAGATGCTTTATCCTCTGTTAATTCCCCAAGCTTTTTGGAGGTTTCTTGATTTGATAGATTCTTGCCTCCACATTCCTATTTACCCTCTCTTCAAGAAATGTTTATTTTTCTCTGTTTCTTCTTCACATTATTAGATGTTCAACAAACGCACTGCCTTACTGGCATTCTAGTTGTAGCACCCTACTACCCTCTCTGTGACCGTCTGTTAGAGATTCAGACTCCTCCCTCTGCATGTCACTGGATGTGAAGAACCAGTCAGCGGCGAGAGCAGGATAGCCCCTCACAACCATAGGTTCATAGGTTCATACTAGGCTATCTGCCCTAGGGCATTTATAAGCCTTGCCAGAATGTGTTTGGCTTTCGCCACCCATTTTAAATTAATTTTGCTATGCCCTTTTTCGAGGTTAGTATACTGTGCCTCTGTCTAACAGTGACACAGAAGTGATACCCGGGGTAAACCTACGATCTCCCATCCACTCATCAAGATTCCTCTTGAAGAGAGTCAATGAGGGACTCTGCCTAACCTGGACTGGGATTTTATTCCAGAGTGAATGGAGCCTCTGGGTTATGAATCTGTCCCTCCAGCATGTCCTATTTATTTCAGTGCTGAGGTTCAAGTCTCTCGAGCGCATAGCTCGATGGGATTTGGATTTTCTGAGGTGCAGCATGTCCATTAATTCGGGTTGGACATGGCTTTATACGCCAGGCACAGATCACCCTGAACAGGCGGTATGCCACTGAGTAGAGTTGGAGTTCCTCTAACCAGCATATGGCATCTGTTTGAGCCCTTTGATCCTCTTGGTGAGGTACTTTTGGGGTCTTTCCAGTTGCTGCAGGTGTCTGGTAAGGTACATCCCAAAAGGGGCATTGTACTCAATTATGAGCCTGATGAGGGATGAGTAAAGAGGCACGATGACCTCCCCTGATCTAGATGTGAATCCCTTCATGATTAGGTGGGCTATATAAAATGTTTTTCTAACCACTTTAGCCACGTGGCTGTCAAATGAGAGACTGCTATCAACTTGGGTCCCCAGGTCCCTAATTACTTCTTCTGTACTTAATGGATTACCACCTATGTGGTAATTTGTGGGCACTTTGTTTTTGCCAAAGGGGATGACGTGATACTTTTGGCTTTTTAGCTTGAGGCCATGGCTCTGGCACCAGTTGTCTGTTTCTATGAGGCCCTTTTGGAGGATGCTTGTGTCGGCTGGAGAGTCGATTATGGTGCCCAGTTTGCAGTCATCTGCGAACTTGGTCAGCCACAGTCCTTCCGTGTTGGCCTGTACCCCCGAGAAATATATACCGAACAAGAGAGGTCCCAGGACTGAGCCTTGTGGGATGCCACTTGTAACTGGTTTGGAGTCTGACATGGCTCCAGCAATTCTAACCATGTGGGTTCTGTCCTTGAGCCAGTTTGCAACCTATCTAGTGACATAGGGGTTTATATTTAAGCTGGTGAGCTTATCTATAATGCCCGAGTGGGGTATTGTATCGAAGGCTTTTGCGAGGTCCAGGTAGGCTGTGTGGACCACCTTCCCCTCGTCAATGGCCTTGGTGACTGTTTGTGGAGAGGGACCACTGTTGCTGTACGCCACTCTTTGGGTACATATCCTGTAGTAAGGCTGAGATTGAACAGTAGTTTTATGTTTGGGTTTAGCTCTTCTTGGAGTTCATGTAGGACGCAGCCCGGGACACCGTCTGGTCCCATTGATGCTGTGTTTTTTGCTTTGGAGAGGGCGGCTCTTACCTGAGCATCTGAGATGTCAGGGGGGCAGCACTCTGCTGGGATAGATATTTGCCCTTTGGTGGGGAGAAGTTTGCGCTGAACCTATCATCTAGGATGTTGGCAGTGTCTGTGGGTTCGGTGTATTTTTGTCATTTTGGACTTATTCTGAGCATATCTGGGAATTCCCACCCAGGTTCCTAACATAACTAAAGAAAGCCTTGTGATTATCCTTAGTGTCCTGTGCAATTTTTCTCGAAGCTGGCCTTAGACGATTTTATGAGTGCCCGTAGTTTTTTGCTAATACTGATCAGAGATGCCTTCCCTTTTTGGGATTTTGCTCTATCATTTAGTAGCTTCCTCCTTCTATTGTATAGTTTGTTTATGGCTGGGGTCCACCAGACAGGACGTCTGCCTTTGGGGGATTGGGTCTTGGTTTTATTTGGGATTGCATGATCCATGCATTCCTGAAGGTGTTCATAGAATGCATTTATAAAGGATTCTGCGGTCTGGGCCGTATTTTCCACAGGCCCAGGGGCTTTGAAGGATTCCACCTCGGTTTTGAGGTGTGTGAAATTTGCTTTAGAGAAGTTTTTCACTGTGGTTTTCTGAGCAGGAGGTGGGGTCGGGATGTGAATATCCAGTGAGATTAGTTTATGGTCTTATCTTAGCAGTGAAGGATACACTTCTGGTCTGGAGCATAGAGTTCCCATGTTGGTGATGATCAGGTCCAGTATGTTTTCCCCTCTTGTGGGAGTGGTAACAAGTTGTTCCATAGCATTTGAGTTTATAAATTCTAGGAACCTTTGGGCTAGGGTGTTGGAGCTAGAGTAATACTCCCAGTCTATGTTTGGGTAGTTGAAGTCACCCAATATAATGGTGTTTGGAGAGACCTTCATATTTTCCAGTGTTCTCAGGAAGGCCGAGTGGGATTCCTGGGTTTGGGAGGGTGGTCTGTAGCAGACTATAAACTGGAAGGCAGTTTTACCCACTGTTAGTTGCACATGGATAGTCTCTGATGCTTCGTGCTGTGCCACCAACCTGGAGGTGTGGGTATCTTTGATCTAATATTGATACTCACCTCCTTTTGTGGTTCGGTCCAAGTTTTGGGGCGAAAAGCATGGTATGAGGTATAACCTGGTAGTGCTGGGGTGCTCTCGGGAGCCTTGAACCAGGTTTCTGTTACTGCACAGATATCGATGTTCTCCATGCTAAGAAGAGTTTCAAGTGTGTGCATCTTGAGGTTTAGACTTCTGGCGTTGAGTAGTATTTCTCTTTGTTTCTTATCCCATGTGATACCTATGGAGGTGGGTTTGTCTTTTGAGCCTTGCCTAAAAAGGCACTATGGGGGTAGCAAGAGCCTTTGCCAATATCCGAAAGCCCAGGGGTGACAGGTCAGGTGCAAGCCGTCCCTAGCGAAGCATCGTGGCTTGTTGAGCATGTCATCCCAGGCTGACAGGCATTGGATCCCCTTTGAATGACACCAATACTTAAGCCAATTGTTGAAATTGATCATCTTGTCTTCATATTGTGGCATCATTCTTGGTGAGGGTAAGATGCTACTCAAGGTCAGGTCATACCGGCCTGGGCCACATGCTCAGAGAGCTCCTCTATGTCTCTTTTCATGTAGTCCAGGGAGGTATGTCTCAGGTCATTCACACCAGCATGGACAATGACTGAGTCATATTTGTACTTGTCTTGGAGTGACCTGAGTGCTTGTGTTATGTGGCAGATCCTAGCGCCCGACAGGCAGCTCACCGTGACCTTCTCCTTGTTCAGCCTGGTGAGCGGGACATCAGTGTGCCTGACGATAGAGTCACCTATTACAAGTGTATCAGGTGTGTTGTTTAGCCTTAAGGGCTGTGACTGTTCAGCACACTGGCTTTGTGAGCTATGTGTTGCACGTGTTTTGTTTTGGGGTAGCGGTTGCTTGGGTGTCTGCTTTGGAGGTCTCTGCTGCTTAGGCAGATTTTTATTTAGAGCCTCCGGGTATGTTTTGTGTGTTTATGTTTTTGGTTTGCTGTTGTGGTAGGTCTATGTGAGACTGGAATTGTAGTGAGTGTGGTTTCCTTCTCCTCCTGACTGTTTTCGCCAGTACTGAGTTGAGAGAGCTTAGCCTCCAGTTTGGCTATATGGATGCATCTCTCACATGTGTTGGAATTTGTTGGGAGGAGGAGAGGGTTGTCTGTGTACATGAGGCAGTTGTAACATTGCCTCAAGATTCCCAGATTCACTAGCTGGACCGGAGAGGAGATTGACAACTGACCTTTGGACATGCTAAAATAGTCTTGGGAATTCCTGTATAATTGAAAAAAAAGGGCCAATGGGGAACAAGGTACTCAAGGGGAGTTTGTGAGGGTGTAGTGCTTTTAATTTTTTAGTGCTGACTTATATAATTGCTTTAGTGAGCAAGTGCCAGGTAACTTAAATGCAATGTGTTACAGGTAACTTAAATGCAAAAACGACAAACAGTAACTTTCTTTTAAGTGAAACAAGGAAATAAGTACAGTAAGCAATGCAGATATCACTAGGGATCCACAGAAGCGCTGAAAAGCCGCGTTTTAGGTGGTATTAGTGTTTCAGGGAAATGACAAGCAAACAAACAACAAGCATACAAACAAAGCTAGATTCAGCAGGCCTGGATCTAGTCTATGCTTCAGCAAACAAGGTGTACCAATTTCAGTAAGAAACAGTTGAAATATGCAGGCACTATAAGCCTTAGACAGCAGCCCTTCAGTTTTTTTTTTCTGTTGCCAATGGAAGAGAACGATCTCTGAGTAGACTTATTCTGGCATTTTTGATGTTCTTCGTGTTTCACTGTTGCAGTCATCACATTTGGGTTATCCTGCCAGGGGTAGCCCTCAGTCGGCCCGAATACCAGAGGCTTAGTATTTCTGCGTCAGTTGCTGTCGCTCCAGGACTGACGACAGATCCGTCAGTGGCATAAAATCAGGCCGACACCATTACACCAGTCTTTCTTGCCGAGGAGCCCAAAGCAGAAGCAGTTTGCACAAGTGCCGGTCGGCCACTACCTGAGTTTTCATTTCCAAATTGAAGTTGAAGTCTTCTAAAACTAAGTACCCTGTTGGGAATCCTTTTTTCTTGCTCTAACCGATGTCAGAAAAAGTTAACAATTGTCTCGCCTGTGGAAAGCAAATACCACACCAAGACTTCCACTCTTACTGTGTCATCTGTTTGGGCCCAGACCACGACGTCCCCCACTGTCACTTTTGTGCTTTGTTCAATGCCAGAACTATACGTCATTGGGCCCTTATTGTACCTAGATATTTTCGCTCAGTCCTTGAATTCTGATATGGCTTCGGTAAGCCATCCGACTACTGATCTTCCAAAAAAATGTAAGGATAAAGATAGGGACAGACCACAGCTGCCGATGACGCTTCCATTAAGCTAGTCGTCAGTTCTCTGGTCCTCAGTGAGGTGCTTTCGCACCCCCGATGCCCGCTTCTGTGGATTTGCAGGCCACTACTGAGACCCTTTCGGAGTCCAGTATGCAACAAGACTCTTCTTCGACTAAGGATCCTGCGGATGTCTCTACCTTGGATGGGTCTGGAGCCGCTGAGCATGTACCAGCTTCCGAGGAAGTACTTCGCACTACCGATACTCGACACAAACTGCCGACTTCTTTCACGTCTTCTGTTTTTTCTAAAACTACTGAGTTTCTTAGGCCCAGGGTACGAACCACACCCAAACAAATGATGACCCAATCTCAGGCACCTGCTTCCTTGCCTCAATCTCAAACGCTTAAAATGGTGGAAGATCTTATTATGCTTATTAGGGGAAGCCAGGCTACACCTTCCAAAAGAAAAAGAGACTTGTCCCCAGTAGTTTTATCTGAACAGGAGTCTGATGACTCTGATGCATCTGAATATGAAGATATGCAACCCCTCTCTGCTTCTGAGGAATCAGATGCAGAGAAATCCATTTCTTCTGCCTCTCCACCTGAGGATTTTTCATTTGGGGAAACCCTTCATACTTCAAGGGAGCATTTCCAATTGCAATGTCAAGACTATCCCCAGTTAAAAAAAGAGACAAAGGGAATTCTTACATTTACCACAGCACAGACCTTTGGCCATTCCTCCTTTCCTGGATGTTGTGGATGATGTTTTTATGGAATCCAGTTTGACTCCAGACACCCTTCCTCCTGCTCCCAGGAAACTTGACAGGTATTACAGAGTCTCTGACTCTCATCCTTTTCAAAAAACTTACTACTGCTGACCCAGAGTTCATCTCTCAAGGATCTAAAGCAACTTCAGCTAAGAATCCCACCCCCTCAGATAGGGATTCCCGAGCTTTAGACAGATGGGGTAAAAAAGTATATACCTTACAGTGTGGTTTTGATGCCCTAGAAGCATTTTGCAGGGCAGCGGTCACTGGTTCTGTCCTTAGAAGGCATGCTTGGCTTAAGGAACAGACCTTGCCAGACCATGTCAAATCCAAATTATTGGACGCACCATTGAACAAAGACAACTTATTTGGCACCAAGGCAGAAGAGGTCTTAAAAAAGATGGAAGAAAAAGCTAAATCTATGCAGACAGTTAAAGACTTCTTACAGGTCCAGCCTCTGAGGTTCAGTAGGCATTGCCCCTCCAAGCACTCGTCCTTTCCTGCCCCCACCAAGCCAGCTCAGCCCAGACCCAGGGGAAGCAGACCCCCCCCCCCCCCCAGACAGCAGCCCCAAGGAATGCAGAGATCTAAGCAGTGGAGTTCCTCCTCTTTAAAAGCAGGAAGTGCAAAGCCACCCTTTTATGGTAAGAACTCACAATGACTTTACACTTCCACCCCTTACCTCTGCCCACCTGCTTGTGCCCCTAGGGGGAAAACTCTCCTTCCATGCAAGCAACTGGGCCACTATTACCAACCACCGATGGGTCCATAACATAGTGTCCCAGGGATACAAAATTTATTTCCACACTCCGCCAACCTCAAAAGGGTTCCCAGGTCTTCCTCCAAACCAGTGGGCAGAGGCCAAAAAGCAAGTCCTTTCCCTGCTCGCCATGAGGACAATACAGCATGTTCCTGCAGAACAGATAGGCCAAGGTTTCTACTCCAGACTCTTCCTGGTACCCAGAAAAGAGGGCACATGGCACCCCATCTTCGATATATCCATTCTAAATACCTTTCTGGTGATACCAAAATTCAAAATGCTCACACTTCAGCAGCTTCTACCAATGCTTTCCAAGGATACTTGGTTAGCCTACCTACACATCCCAATCAGGGAATCAAGCAGGAAATACCTACATTTCAGGGCAGAATCTATGCACTTTCAGTTCTCTGCGCTTCCCTTTGGCTTATCCACTGCTCCTAGAGTTTTCACAAAATGCCTGGCTCCTGCCATTGCTTTTTGCAAGCAAAGAAATATTCAAATTTACTCATACTTAGATGATTGCCTGATTCAGGCAGACAGTCAGGAAAAGCTGTTAGAGCACTTGACTTTTGTAAAGGACCTACTGATCTCCCTGGGGGTATACTGTCAGCGAAAAGAAATCAAAACTAGTCTCCACTCAAAAAATTGTATTCCTGGGAGCAAGCTTGGAAACAGGATCCTAGATGGCATTCCTTACTCCAGAGAAACAAGCCTACCGGCCTGACAGGCTTCTTCTCTCAACTAGCCACCAGAACCCCATTATCCGCAAGGAAAATCCTGCAAGCTCTAGGATTCATGGCCTCCTGCATCCTACTCATTCCATATGCCAGACTGCATATGAGGAAACTACAATGGTACCTAAAATGCCTTTGGTGTCAACACTCTCAAGACCTAGAAACTCTCATACCAGTGATACCTTGTCTAAGGAAAGATTTTCTTTGGTGGGCAGCAGCTTGCAACCACAGCAAGGGACTTCCCTTCTCACAACCCCACACCACCCAGACCCTCGCCACAGACGCATCAGACTATGCCTGGGGTGCACACCTGGACGGCAGGTGCATTCAGGGCCACTGAACCCCAAATCAAATTCATCTGCACATCAACCAAAAAGAGATGCTAGCTGTTCAGCATGCCCTGACAGCCTTCAGACTCCTACTCTCCCCGGGGCCTCTGCTGATCAAAACAGACAACACCACAGTGATGTGGTATATCAACAAGCAGGGAGGGACTCACTGTTATCCTGTCTGCAGGCTCGCCATGACCCTTTGGCACACTGCCTCAGCCATGCAACTACACCTGCTAGCACAATTCCTGCAAGGCTGTCTAAACTCTCTGGCAGACAACTTAAGCAGAAACCTGCAAGACCCACACGAGTGGCAACCACAGAACCTTCACCCTTATAACCCAGAAATGGGGCACCCTGAAGATCGACCTCTTTGCCTCCCACTCCAATCATCAACTCAGAAAATTCTGCACCAGCAAACCTCACAGCAAGGCCTGGAAAGTGGATGCTCTATCCTTCCAGTGGGTAAACCTCTCAGTCTATACATTTCCCCCTCTACCACTCGTATCAAGGGTACTGCTCAAAATAAGGGAGGAAAACCCGAGGGCAATCCTGATTTCCCCAGACTGGCCACACCAACACTGGTACCCACTGCTGCGCATCCTGTTACCCCTTCCACCATGGCACCTACCTCAGATCCCAACACTCCTGAACGAGGGGAATGGTGAATTCATGCATCCCCAATTGCAGACCCTCAACCTGGCAGCCTGGCTTATTCCCTAACCACCCTTCAAGCTGGCAGCCTAAGCAAACAAGTCCTAGATGTTATACGTGAGGCCAGATGCCCCAGCACTAGGAAATCCTATGCTGACAAGTGGAAAAGGTTTTGCACCTGGACCCAGGCTAAGGGAGCTGGAACGGCACAGCCCTCCCTACCTCTCATCCTGGATTACTGGGCAGACCTACTACACAGGGGTCTATCCTTCTTTTCTATTAAAATTCATGCCTCTGCCATCTCTGCTCATTACAGCACAGAGCCACCTCTCTTCTCACACCCTCTCCTCAAACAGTTCCTAAGAGGGGCTAACAACTTAAGGCCACCCAGAAGAGCTCCTACCCCAACGTGGGACCTTAACTTTGTGTTGTAAAAGCTCACCCTACCCCCTTTGAACCTGCAGCTTCAGCAGAGCTAAATTGTAAGACATCCTTGCTTCCGGCCATCACTTCAGCTAGAAGAGTATCAGAGCTACAAGCACTCATGGCTGTAGAGCCCTTCATCATTTTCCATGCTGACAGAGTCTCAATCAGCACTAACCCATCCTTCATGCCTAAAGTGGTGTCCAGTGTGGCTCTCAACCAATCCATACATTTGCACACCTTTTTCTCTAACTCACAAAACAAGAGGGAAAGGATTCTGCACTCTCTAGATGTGCACAGACAGCTCAGATTCTATTTGGGCAGGACTAAATCTTTTAGAAAAACTAATCAATTGCTAGTCAGCTTCGCAGCAGGAACAGAGGGCAAGGCCATATACAAACAGTCTCCAAATGGATCGCACACTCCATCCATTTCTGCTACAGACAGCACGGGAAACCACCCCAAAGGGGGTCAGGACACATTCCACCATGGCAACCTCCACCTGTACAGCTTTTCTCAGAGGGGTCCCCACCAGGGACATCCTGGAGGCTGCAGCATAGACATCTTTTCTAACCTTCACCAAGCATTACCACCTGCCTATCTTCTCCAATTCTCCAAATCCAGGGCATATTTTGCCACCACAGTCTTGCAGAGTGCCCTAGCCAGCCCACAGACTCCTTGACTGCCTCCACCCTTTTCTTCAGCTTTGGGAATCAACCCAAATGTGATGACTGCAATAGTGAAACACGAAGAACATTAGTACAGTTGTGTACACTTACCATAAATGTAGATGTTAGAGTGTATTCACTGTTGCAGTCCAGGTTACCCTCCCTCCATCCCCTTGTCTCTCTCCCTCTCTTCTTACAGGGATTTTTTGGTATTTACTTTCTACTGGTGGTGTTCTTCCACCATAACCTAGCTCCCTATTTGGGAGGGGGGCTCCTGAGAGTTAGGGCAAGAAAAACTGATGTAATGGCATCAGCTGCCTGATTTTATACCACCGATGACCTGACATCAGTCCTGGAGCAACAGCAACCGACGCAGAAATACTAAGCCTCGGGTATTCGGGCAGACTGTGGGCTACCCCTGGCAGGATAACCTAAATGTGATGACTGCGACAGTGAATACACTAGAACATCTACATTCATGGTAAGTACACAACTGCACTTTCTCTGTAACTTAGATAAGAAACCCTTTGGGTTATTTTATTCCTCCCTCTGCCTTTTCTCTCTCTATTTGTAGTACATAGAATTTGTGTGTGTGTGTGTGTGTGTTTCCTTAAGAAGTTTTTTTAAAAAAATGCATCTTAGCAGTGCTTTCTTTCCTGATGTTACTGAAGGATTTTCCTGTCTAGGTTAAGCTGAACTCTATTCCCTGTCTAAATATTTTATTGTATTTTTGAAAGGCTGGACCGTTTTTGCTGTACGCTTTCTGTCAGCTGCTTTCTTGCCTCATTCTGCTATAATTGAGAGTAAATCTCTGCTATTTACATTTATTTAAGGCTTTATTTTGAAGGTTTTGAATGGATAACTTGCTGTTTTCACAGTTTTTCACTATGTCTTTGTGTAAAGAAGTGAATTAAGTAAAAGTTATTTAATGAAATTTTAAATGAGTTATTTAAAACACAATTTTGCTGCCATTTCCCTACGTTTATATTGAACTCATTATTTTAGGCTAATATGCACTGTTTTTGATAATTTGTACTGGTGCTTAGTGTAACTACTGAATTACTGACTGTTCAGTACACTGTTCTGTTTGTTTGTTTGTTTAAAATCGTGTTTATATTGCTATTTTAGCAGAGAATAAAACAGTGTTATACCTTTATTTACTGTGAGTGCAGTTTCACCAGTAGTTTTTACTGACCTGGCTAGATGTTCTTCGTGTTTCACTGTTGCAGTCATTACATTTGGGTTATCTGCTTGCAGGTAGCCCTCACTCGGCCTGATTAACAAAGTCTTGGGTCCTGCATCGGTTGCTGTCCCTTCTTCTATGACATCAGGTCGTCAGGAGTATAAAACATGCAGTCGAAGCCATTACATCCGTCTTTCTTGCCGTGCGGTGCCCGAAGCAGAAGCACTTTGCAAGTTCCAGTCTCGAAATTTTCATTTTCGAGTTTCAGAACCGAAGTCTTCAACTAAAGCTAAGTACCCCATTAGGGAAACTTTTTCTTGCTCCTTACCGATGTCAGTAAAAGTTAATAATTGCATTACTTGTGGAAAGCAAATACCTCATAAAGATTTTAATTCGTACTGTATTCCTTGCCTAGGCCCTGACCACGATGTACCTTGCTGTCGGGTTTGTGCCTTACTTAATCAGCGCACTATCCGTCGTCTGTATATTTTCACCTCTAAATATTTCGGTTCTCTGTTTAATTATCCAGAAATGTCGTCAGTTAGCCATCCGACTACCAGGATTCCGAAAAAAAATGCAAAGATAAAGACAGAGACAGGCTGCTGAGGTCCAAACGACATTTCTCCTAAGCCAGTCACCAGTTCGCCGGTACTCAGTGAGGTGCTTTCGCAGCCACTGATACCCACTACTTCTGATTTGCAGGCCTCTACTGAGACCCATTCGGATCCCATATGCTGCGAGATGCTTCAACTATGAACCCGCAGATGTCTCTACCTTGGATGGGTCCGGAGCCGCTGTGCAGGCACTGGCTTCGGAGGGTGTATTCAGGCCTACGGGCTTGCGTATTAAACCGACGCCTCCTTTTTTACTTAGGCCTAAATCTCGAACCATGTCTAAAAAACTGATGCCTAGGCCACATGCTCATGCCTCTATGCCTAAAAAACAAATGATAAGAATGGCTGAAGATCTAATAACGCTAATCAGGGGTAGCCAACCCCTCCTTCTAAGAAGCCTAGGACTGAAGTTGATTATGAATCTTCTGACCAGGATTCTGTTTTTTCTGATTCTTCTGATGATCTGGATTTACCCTTATCTACTTACGAAGATTCTGATGCAGAGGACTCCATTCCCTCTGCTTTCCCTCCTGAGGATTTTTCTTTTGGGGAAACCTTACATACTCTAAGGGAGCATTTCCACTGGGAAAGCCAGGATTTTTCTGATTCAAAAAAAGAGTCTTAGGGAGTTCCTTCTCCTACCTCAGCATAGGCCTTTAGCTATTCCTCCTGTACTAGACATTGTTGATGCTTTTTCGGAATCTAGTTTGGCCCCTGATTCTTTGCCTCCTGCTCCCAGAAAACCTGACCAATACTACAGGGTCCCTGAGTCCCACAAGTTCCTTTTTAAAAATCATATTGCAGATCCAGAGACTATTTCACAGATCCAGAGACCATTTCACAGGGGCCCAAGGGCATTAAGGCTTCTACTGCTAAAAATCCTACCCCTTCTGATAGAGACTCCAGGGCACTGGATAGATGGGGTAAGAAGGTTTACACTTCTGCAGTCTTGGCCATTAGGGCTTTAAACTGCCAGTTTCATATGTTAAAGTATCTGCAACATGTTATTGGACTGCTTAAACAGAAAATTATGTTGATTCCTGACTGTGTGGAAAATGAAGAATTACAGGATTTAATGCATTCTGCTGAACAAGTTGGAAAACATACTTTGCAATGTGGTTTTGATTCATTAGAGGCCTCTTGCATGGCTGCTGTTACTGGGTCTGTGCTCAGAAGGCATGCTTGGCTTAAGGAGCAATCTTTGCCTGATCATGTTAAAGCTAAATTGCTGGATGCTCCCTTAAATCAGGACTGCCTGTTTGGCAACAAGGCTGAGGAAGTTCTTAAAAAGATGGAAGATAAAGCTAAATCTATGCAAACTGTTAAAGATTTCTTACAAGTTCAGCCTCCTAGATTTAGTAGGCACTGGCCCTCTAAGAATTGGTCCTTTCCAGCCCCTTCCAGGTCTTCTCAAGCTAAACCCAGACACAGCAAAAACCCCAGGTTTCAGTCCCAGGGGACACACAGAACTAAGCAGTGGGGGGCCTCAACTTCCAAATTTGGGAATAATAAGATTCCCCTTTATGGTAAACTGTCTCAATTACTTCCTTTTAAAATTTCCAAGCAATTATCAACTGACTGCCCCTTTCAGGGAAAGATTGCTTTTCATGCAAAGAATTGGGAACTCATTACCCAGGATAAATGGGTTTTAAATATAGTGTCCCAGGGATACAGATTTCACTTTCACACATTGCCAACCCCAAACAGGTGGCCGGACCTACCCCCAAATCAGTAGGCAGAGGCCCAAAAACAAGTATTTTCTCTCTTAAGCATGGGGGCTATTCAGCTGGTAACAGAAGAGGAAAAGGGACAAGACTTTTCGTGGTACCCAGAAAAGACAATTCATGGCGTCCTATCCTGGACCTGTCTACTCTAAACATCTTTTTGGATATTCCAAAATTCAAGATGCTGATTCTTCAACAATTGCTTCCTATGCTAGGCAAAGATGCCTGATTGGCAACACTAGATTTAAAAGAAGCATACCTGCACATGCCAATCAGGGAATCTTGCAGAAGATAACCTACGCTTCAAAGCAGACTACATGCACTATCAATTCTCTGCACTGCCCTTTGGCTTATCTACTGCGCCCAGGGTATTCACAAAGTGCCTAGCTCCAGTTATTGCATTTTGCAGACAAAGAAATATTCAAATATACCCATACCAGGATGATTGTCTAATTCAGGCAGAAGGCCAAGACATACTTTTGAATCATCTGGCCTTTGTACAAAGGATTCTAACTTGTCTGGGGTACACCATAAACGAAAAGAAATCACATCTGGTACCCTGTCAACAAATTATATTCCTTAGAGCAAGCTTGAATACAACTTCCCAGATGGCTTACCTCACACCAGAGAAACAAATTAATTTGACAACCGACTTCAAGCAATTGGCCACAAAAACCCTGCTATCTGCAATACAGAGCCTTGGAGTTCATGGCCTCCTGCATTCTTCTAATTCCATATGCAAGACTGCATATGAGGAAACTACAGTGGTATCTAAAACGCCTTTGGTGTCAACATTCTCAGGATCTAGAAGCAATGATTCCTATCATACCTTGCCTACGCCTAGAGTTCCTTTGGTGGGCAGAGGCCTGCCACCAAAACAAGGGGACTACCTTTCACACCACCCCCTGCCGCCCAAACCCTAACAGATGCATCAGACTGTGCACAGGGGGCTCACCTGGCAGGGAAATGCATTCAGGGCAAATGGAACCCAAGTCAAATGCAACTGCATATCAATCAAATAGAAATGTTAGCTGTGCAGAATGCTCTGACAGCCTTCAAGGACCACATTCTTCCAGGACAACTAATGGTAAAGACGGGCAACACCACTGTTATGTGGTACATAAACAAGCAGGGGGGTACACATTCTTACCCCCTCTGCAGACTAGCCATGGCTTTGTGGAACACAGCCTTGAGCTACCAAGTGCGCCTACAAGCTCAATTCCTGCCAGGAAAATTAAATACACTGGCAGATGGACTAAGCAGAAACCTCATGGACCCACACGAGTGGAAACTGGAACCGAGGATTTTCAACATGTTGACAAGCAAATGGGGGAGCCCAGATATAGTCCTGTTTGCCTCTCCCCAAAACTACCAATTGGACAAATTTTGCACAAGGACTCCCCACAAACAAGCCTGGAAAGTGGATGCTCTGTCCTTCAGCTGGAAAAACCTATCAGTCTATGCCTTCCCCCCTCTGCTCTCCAAAGTACTACTAAAAACCAAACAGGACAAACCAGGGATGATTTTGATTGCTCCAGACTGGCCGCGCCAGAATTGGTACCCCCTCCTGCGCAGTGTGTCACGGTTATCCCCATGGCACCTGCCTCAGACTCCTCCTCTGTTGTCTCAGCAGGGGAACCAGATTCTGCACCCTCAGCTTCTAACACTGAACCTTGCAGCCTGGCTAATTACATAATCTCTCCTTTACCATCCCTCAGTAAACCTGTGATGGATATCATTTTAGAGGCAAGGAGGCCTAGTACTAGAAAATCTTATGCTGAAAAATGGAAAAGATTCTGTGCCTGGAACCATTCTCAAGGGATAAGCACAGCAGCACCCAATTTACCTCCGATTTTACAATACTTAACTGAGATGCTTCACAAGGGCCTGTCTTTTTCCTCGATTAAAATCCACGCCTCAGCCATTTCAGCTCATTATAATACAGAACATCCCCTCTTCTCTCATCCACTGCTCAAGCACTTCCTCAGAGGGGCTAAAAATTTGGGACCACCCAGAAGAGCTCCAACCCCAGCCTGGGACCTTAACTTTGTTTTGGAGAAACTCACTCTGCCTCTTTTCGAGCCAGCTGCTACTGCAGACTTAACATTTCTCTCTTGGAAAACAGCTTTCCTTTTAGCAATCACTTCAGCTAGAAGAGTGTCTGAATTACAGGCACTTATGGCAGTGGAGCCTTTCATCATCTTTCATGCGGACAGGGTGTCCCTCAGAACCAATCCATCCTTCATGCCCAAGGTGGTATCCTCTGTGGCTCTTAATCAGTCCATTCATTTGCCAACCTTTTTTCCCAATCCACAGAACAAAGGGGAACGGATATTGCATTCCTTAGATGTGCACAGACAACTTAGATTCTACTTGGAGAGGACTAAACGTCAAAGGAAATCTGAACAACTGCTGGTGGCATTTGCTGCAGGGGCAGAGGGGAAGGCTATTTCAAAACAAACCATTTCTAAACGGATAGCCCATTGCATTCATTTCTGCTATAAGCACTATGGAAAACTTATCCCCTAGGGGATCAGACCTCACTCCACCAGGGCTGCATCTACCTCTACAGCCTTTCTCAGAGGAGTCCCTACCAGGGACATCCTAGAAGCTGCTACCTGGAGTTCTGTACTTACTTTCACCAGGACAACTCAAATGGTATAGTGGTACATTCCTCTGACTGCCCTGTGCAGGGCCCTGAGACTTGGCAGTGGTAATTATTTTAACATTATCATTTGCCAATTTTCTCTAACTCCAGAGCGGGTTTTGCCACTGCAGTCTTGTAGGGCCTTATAGCTGGTCCTAATGCTATCTAAATTCCTCCTCCCAACCATAGCTTTGGGAATCTACCCAAATGTAATGACTACAACAGTGAAACATGAAGTACATAGTACAGTTGTGTACATTTACCTTAAATGCAGATGTTCAAGTGTATTCACTGTTGCAGTCCAGGTTACCCTCCCTCCAGCCCCCTAACTTCTTTTTGGCTATACCTCTACTTTCCTTTAATATGCTTAAAAGCTTTTTGGTGTATTTGCTTTATTGTTGGAGGTATATAATTGTACTTTTATATTTAATTGCTTCCTATTAGGGGGGCACCTGACATCTGGGGCAAGAAAAACTGATGTAATGGCATCAGCTGCATGTTTTATACCCCTGACGACCTGATGTCATGGAAGAAGGGACAGCAACCGACGCAGGACCCAAGACTTTGTTAATCAGGCCGACTGAGGGCTACCTGCAAGCAGATAACCCAAATGTAATGACCGCAACAGTGAATACACTCGAACATCTACATTTATGGTAAGTGTACACAACTGTATTTTTTTTGCCTCATGCCTTGATGGACTCTGAAACTCATCACCACCACCACTACCATCTACCTGGTCTGCACCTAAAAAACTCAAAAATAAAGCAAAAAAATATGCCTCGGCAGCCTTAGCCAAGATCAGGCTATCGGATCACTTGCATCCTTTTACCTCCAGGTCCCCTGGTGTGTGGTGTTGGTATCACAACTGTGTGTGACACAAGATGAGACACATCCTCTAGTGCTGTACCATTGCCTGGTTCAGATATGGGAGAACCAAATACTTTAGGTGTAGGGGAAGTCAGGGATGCAGTATCCATTACCAGGGGTGATAAATTTCTCTCCAGGGATTCTCATTTTACTGTAGTGCATGCAAGAAGAGACAGCAAACCACCTTGTAGTTGACCAGCAGTCTCTTCCAGGTTTCTCATCAAAGATGATGATGGTGGCTAGGTCCATTGTTTAAGCATTTGACTCTGGGCTATGTTTCCAGGTTTATTGTAACTCCAGTATTTCCACCATTTTTTTTTTGTATTGGATCCTGATTTTGAAAGAAGTCATGTGTCTGAAGGTTTGGACATATCTAAATCGGATCAGTCAGTTTCCTCCGATGATGAGCATATCCAGGAACCCAAACAGATGTCTACCTTGTTCCAGATGCTCACTAGATTTAGGGATGTATTTAAATCTTTCTAGTTATTTTTTGTAGCTTTGTAGTTTTTAGTGTGGTTAGTCTTGCTTGACAATTTTTTATACAGTACATCCTCCCCTCCTGTTAGTTTAATTTTGTGTGTGTGTGTGTGGGGGGGGGGGCTTTAGCACCCTTTTTCTTCTGTTAGGGCTTGTTTGTAGTTTTTGTAGCTTTAGGGTTCGTTGTAGTGAGTTCACAATGTCTGATAGGCCTGCTGGTTTTAAGAAATGCCCCTCGTGGTCGGAAAATGCCTTATTCCAATACGCATGAGGAGTGTGTTTATTGCTTGGGTACTCTGCACCTGGAGGTTGACTGTGATCTTTGTGCCATATTTAACCCCAGGGCTTTAACAGAGCGCAGCGACAAGTTGCTTCTTAAGGGTCTGGTGCAAGGGGGTCTTTTTGTTTCCCTTTTGAAGGCTTCCTCTTCTGACCCCAAGAGGAAGACCCCTTTTTCCTTTCCAGTTCCCGCCAAGAAATTGTGGCTGTCAGATCCCAAGTGCCTGAATCTGAGCCCCAGAGGTCTTAAGAGCAGAGAGCCATGGAGCTTTTGGTCAGATCCAGGTCCTCTCCCGATCAGAAGCCCTCAGTTCCGACCAAGATGGGGCCGGCCCCGAATCCGACCGGTTCATCGGATCTGTCCGCTGAGCCACTTAGGCCTTTGGATCCAGTAGGACCTTTGGATCCATTCATAATCTTGGTGGAGCCTTCAGTCCCTTCCACCTCCAAACAGAGACCACAATCGGCTGTGAGACATCGGATCCATTCCCTGGAGCCTGGCAGTAGATCAGGGAAATCTCCTTCCAAGTCCACCCATTCTTCTTCTTACTCTAGGTCATCTAGGAGTCTTCTACCTTCAGACATGGACAGGATGATTAGGAGTTTTCTCAAGACCCAGATAGAGTTGGGTCTCCTGGCTTCCCCTGCCCATCCAGCCAGGGGAGTTTCTTCCCCACCAGCTTCTCCTTCTCCTCATCCAGCCTTGTTGGATTTGGATTTCAGGGACAAGGAAGTTTGCAGCCAGATTCCAGCATGAAAAATGTATTCCCCCTTTCTCATTCCCACTGGTGTCCCCAGCTTATTCTGTTACTCCACCCACTGAGCAGGGGGAGCCCCGTGCCAGAGTGGTTGATACCAGCTCCACAAGGGTGGGGTCTTGTACCTTCTTTTTGGACCAATCCCTTCCTCTTGGGGCTTCAACTTTCAACAGCTCTGGACCGGTATCATCCAGGGGTCTGGGGCAGTTTCTAGGCACGTTCCTCCTTTCCAGGGGACTGCACCCTCGGACATGGGGGATGGGCCCACTTCCAGCCCTTCAAACTTCCGGGTGGTAGAGAGAACCTTCTCCAAGTTAGGAGTTTCCTCTGCTGCACCTCCGGGTACCTCCCGAGCTCTCTCTCTACCTCATCTGGCAAGGTGTCACATCCTATCCCGGGTCAGCCCTCCCAATCGAGTGTTCAGGGGGTTTCCTCCCCTCTAGCCCCCAGCAGTGGAGGTTCATCGTAAGAGAAAGTTAAAGAAGAGGCACTTGGACTCCCCTGCAGAGTCCCTCACCAAGGAGACGAACCTCAAGGAAGGAGATGGGTCCCCCGATCTCCACCCGATGAAGTCTCCTTTGGAGACATCTTTAAGCTTCTGAAACAAAAGGGAGGATTGTCTCCACACTCCCATCTTTGGAGGAATCCGTATTTCTGACAGCCTTCGGGACAGGCCTGTCTACTTCCTGGGTGTCACACCTGCTGACGAGTTAGTGGATCTGATTGCCAGCAGGGCCTGGAAGGAACTGGGCAAGGCGGAGCCTGTTCTGAAAAGGGCCGACAAATTCCTTAGTCCCCCTGCAAACAGTTTATTTTGGCACAAGGGTGTACTAGTCGATACCATCGTGGTTGCCACCGCCATGAAGAAGGAACTAGCAGAGCTCCACAGTCCATCCCCCGAACAGAGAGTCCCAGGCGATAGACTGTTTTGGAAAGTGGGTGTTTGCCTCAGCTACCTTTCGACTGAGGGCGACTAATTACTTGACACATTTTGTCTGCCTCCAAAGGATTTGATTCAAGAGCTCTCCACCTCCCTTGCTGAGATATTGCCAGCAGAGAACCTCAAGCAGGTGTCTCTCAAGCTTGCCACTGTGACCTCTCTGGCCAATTCCTCTATGAGGCTATTCCCTAACACCGCTGAGGCTACCTCTCGAGCTGCTGGCACAGAGATTGCCTTGCGGCATCATGCATGGCTACACTTGTCCGGGTTCGCTGAACCATTCAAGGCATCGTTTACTAATGCCCCCTTTGATGGTTCCACTCTCTTTGGACCCTCCATTAAGGACATTTGACCCGCAGCAAGCAGGAAGGGGAAGACTCTGTCTGTGGTAAGAATCAAGTGTTTGGCCCCCCCAGAGGTCCTTCTCAAAGACCCAGCAGGGAACCAGAAAGGTGTGGTTCCATAAGGCACAGTCTCCCTTTCAGGAAGCTCAGGACGAATCCTCTTCCAGAGGCAGGGGAGAGGTTTCAATGGATGCCGTCTCCCTCATGGTGGAAGGGGGTCCCCAAAATCAGGGCTCCAGGGAACCCTTCTGTGAACAGCCCTTTCAGCTTTCCTGAAGCATTGCCCAGCTGCTCTGCCTTGGAAGCAGTCGAGGGCCGCCTTTCCCTATACCCACTAGCCTGGACACAAATTAATTCCTATCAGTGGGTGTTAAGTATCATTTCCAGGGACTGTTTCTTTCCCTTTTCAGAAACCCCTCCACTGAGAAGTTATCTCCCCAAAGTTCCACCTAGTCAGAGGGAGTTGGACCTGAAAGAAGTTCAGCAACTTCTTTTAAAAATAGCCATCCAAGAGGTCCCAGCAGGACATTGAGGATCCGGTACTTACTTTTGCTTCTTTTTAGTGCCAAAAAAAGACTTTGGATCTATATCCTATGTTGGATCTCAGCGAGCTGAATCTTTCGTTCAAGAAGTCAAAACTTCCGGATGGTCACTGCTCAGTCCATTCTGTCCCTATTACGCAGGGATGATTAGATGTGCTCAGTAGATCTCCAGGACGCCTACTATCACATCAAGATACACAGGCTTTCCAGGAGACATCTCCTCTTCCGGCTACGGGACAGTCATTATCAGTTCAGAGCCCTACTCTTCAGTCTCACCACAGCCCCCTGGGTGTTTACCGGCAGTGGTAGTGGCTCACCTGCATTTGGAGGGGTTCCAGGTCTTTCTGTACTTCAACGATTGGCTCCTCACGGCACCTTCGAGGCATCGACTGACACAGGCGAGACTGTATCTTCTTACCCTCTTCAGCAAGCTGGGTATAACTGTCAAGCTAGAAAAATCCAATCTCATCACCACTTAATGGCTGGAGTTCATAGGAATTCAGTTGGACTCCATGTCGGAGATTGAAACTTTGCCTGTGCAGAGAATTCAATTGATATGGGAACAGGTCACTCAGATTTTGGACCTGTCTCATCCCCCAGTTCTTTTAATTCTTTGGGCTCTTGGTTCCATGGCCTCGACCATTCAACTTGTTCCTCTGGCCAGGTACCACATGCAGGTGTTACACGTGAGTTTAGCAGCCCAGTAGTCAACTGTTCTTCATCCTCTGTCTATGACCATAAAACTGATGCCTGTGTGCAGACATCTCCTCCTGTGGTGGCTTCAGTCACAGGATCTTTTTTCAGGTAGGTCCTTTTCTCTCCCTCCGCCCATGACCCCTTTGACCACAGATGCCTCTCTCCTGGGTTGCGGAGGGGGCATTTTCGGGGGAAGACTGGCCAAGGCACGTGGTCCCCAATAGAGACCAAATTGCATATCAACATTCTAGAGATAAGGGCAGTCCTTCTATTGTTGCAAGCCTTCCAGGACTGCCTCCCTCGAAGGACGATTGCAATCCAGACAGACAACATGTCGGTCATCTGGTATGTCAACAAATAAGGGGGGAAACATACTCTTACCCACTGTGCAGAGAGGCCATGAGAGTGTGGAAGTGGGCTATTGTCCTCAGGCCACTTCCTTATTGCAACACACATACCCGGGGATTCCAACGTGTTGGCCAACAGGCTCAGCAGATCTGTCTTGACTCCTCATGAGTGGTCCCTCAATCCTTCAGTTACAAATCAGATTTTTGACTATTGGGGTCAGCTGTGATGTGACCTTTTTGCCTCTCCAATCAACCACAAATGCAGCAGATATTTCTCCCTGATTCCCCCTCAGGGGGAGTCTCCATGGGATGCTGTACTCCACGATTGGCCTCCCGGTCTCCTCTACGCTTACCCTCCTGTCCCCTTAATACCCAAGGTTCTGCAGAAAGCTCAACACCTGAGGACATCTCTGATCCTCACTGCCCATTTCTAACCTCATCAACCGTGGTTCCCCTTCACGAGGTCTCATCTGAAGTATCCGCCATGGATGTTTTATCCCCATCAGGATCTGATTTCCCGCCTGTCGGACTTCCTGTACCAAACCTTCAAACCCTTCACTTAACTGCATGGCTTCTCCAGTTCCAGTGATAATTAAACAGTCCAGGCTCATGTCTCCCATTAAATGCATCATTTTGGCCTCCCCAAAACCCTCTACCAGGAAAGTATACAGCAGTAAATGGAAAAGGTTTTCTGTTGGGCCAGAAGCACAACTCTGGATCCTTTTTCTGCCTCAGTCCCTGATATACCTTTGTTCTTGTCCTCCCTTTTTCAAGAAGGAACAAGTTTTTCCACTATTAACCTTTAGTTGGTGGCGATTTCTAATTTTCACAAGAGCTCCAATCCTACCTTTTCAACTAGGCTTTGTAAGGCATTTATGAAAGGTGTCTTCCTACTTCGTTCTCCAATTAAGAACCCTTCACCTCCTTGGGAGTTCACGTTGGTTCTGCAATCTCTGAGAGCCCTGTTGAACCTGCCGATTCCTGTGATCTCAAGTTTCTGTCTTGGAAGACGGCCTTTCTGGTCACTATCACTTCTGCTAGGAGGGTTTCAGAATTGCAAGCTCTTTCCAATACTCCTCCTTATATGACCTTTCGCAAGGACAGGGTCTCTCTGAGAATGCATCCCTCCTCCTTACCCAAGGTTGCTTTCGAGTCAACCCTTAATCAGTGCATTCAGCTTCTAGTGTTTTTTCCCCCATGTACTCGAACAGAGGGGAGTATGTCCTTCATACCTTGGATGTTCACAGACAACTTCGATTCTACTTGCGTAGGACTAAGGATTTTAGTAAGTCAGAGCAGCTTTTCTTAAGCCATCTCTGATAACAGGCATGGCCTTACAGTCTCTAAGGTCACTATTTCCAAATGGATTTCTAGCTGCATCTCTATGGTCTACAATCTGAATCACCTGGAGGTTCCAGGCCGTGTTAGAGCCCATTCTACTAGATCTGTGGCCACTTCTTCAGCTTTCATAGCAAGGCTTTCTATTCATGATATTTGTGCTTCTGCCACTTAGGCTAATCCTCACACCTTTATATCCCATTACACGTTGGATTTATTTCTAAGAGTAAGGCTTCTTTTGGCTCCACTGTGCTCCAGCATATCCTTCTTTGAGGCCTCCCAGGATGTTTGGTAGCTGGGGACACTGACACTGTGGTGATGAATGAAGACATGGATAACATCAGATAAAGATTTATGTACTTACCATAACTTGGCATCTGTGTTATCCTATGTCTTCATTCTTCACATTTTCCACCCGCCATCCCCCTCCTGGTTTGCTAGTAGTGGACGTTGGATGGGTTTCTCTCTGCCTTGGTAGGGATAGCGCAGGAGTATGGTAGAAAACTCAATCTGGGGGATTAGAGAGCAGTAGGGCATTGTGAGAGAGAGGAGCCAGAGCCTTGGATCTATCTGTTATATATTGCCGGCCTGGATCTGATGTCAGATCCAAGACCCTGTGGTGATGAATGAAGACATAGAATAACACAGATGCCAAGTTAAGGTAGGTACATAACTTCTTCTAATCCAGTTCCTCTAGATAAACTAGGCAAGTAGCTAGAATCTCAAGGGAGGAAGCTAGCACAGCTCAGTATGGAAGGGTTTAAATTATTTACTGTCAGTGTTTTCTGTGGAAGTTTGTTTTGATATGCATGAATAGCTTAGAAGAATTTGCTACATCATTGCCAGTTAAGCAAAAGGTTTATGTCAAAGATATTGTTTCCATTGTTTCTCAGGTGTCAAAACTTGCTTTGAAAAGTATCGTGCAAGGGGCTGACATTATTTCTAAAAATGCTGCTTTTTCAGTTGTGATGAGGAGGCATGCTTGGTTGCACAGTCAAACTTTTTTTGATGACTTAAAAAATGTTATTTTTTTGTGCTCTCCTTGAGTGATTGTGTTTGGTACTGCAGTTAATCAGATACTTAAGCAGTGATATGACAGAGGTGAATTGATGCAGGGTGTGTCAAACATTTCATCATCCTAAATTTTCCTAATTTAACCAGGATTATTTTGGACTGCTTCTTAAACAGAAGTCCCAGCCTAAGAAGAACCAAGTTACGAAACGTAAGCAGTAAGACGACAGCTCCACCAAGTCCATCAAGAGAGGTCCCTTTTCTAAATAGGGCTCACCTTCTCCTAACTTATGAATTTGAGGAGATGAGGTTTCTGTCTGTTTCATGTCTCTTTCCAGGTACTATATCTCTCAAGTTGGCTCTCAACAGAGATGCGTGGATTTCAATGATTTCTGACAGTGAGACCTTAACATTGTGGGCAAGGTTACCAATGGCAGTGGAAAGACCACCCTCCTCCTCCTTTCATGATAGTTCCTCCTGATCCACTAGACCAGTCCTTGTTATTCACTCTTATTCCCCTGCATATGCTGGAATTGGTAGCCATAGAACCAATGCCTCCTTTCGAGAGAATGAGGAGTTTTTATTCCTGAATTTTCCCAAAAAGAAAATGCATGGAGACCAGCATTGAACCTGTCTTTTCTGAATACCTTCATCCAGATTCCAAAGTTCAAAATGCTCACCCTGCAGGCAGTGCTTCCTCTTCTTCCAGACCACTTCTTCATGGTGGCCCTGATTTTAAAGGATACCTATCATTATATCCCAATTACTAATAGTTTCCAGAGGTTTCTGAAATTTGCTGTCTGTAGGACTCAATTTCAGTTTTCTGTATTGCCTTTTGGACTATCCACTACTCTTTGAATATTTACAAAATGTCTTGCTCTGGTAATGGCCCACTGTCAGACTTTGGTTATCCACATTTTTCCTTACTTGGATGACTTGCTGATCTGTGCAGAGTCTTGAGCCATGTTCAGCTATAAGGATGCCATACTCTGTGATGTAATTCAAGGTTTGCTTATTTTGCTTGAGTGTCAAGATTAACTGTAAGCCTGTTGTCTTCTTCTGTTTTATTGGCTGTAGTCTTTGCTTATGGTGGAGTATAATGGTTATTTAAAAAAAAAAACAGTAGGGATTGATTTTATACATAAAAAGAGGTTAAACTAAGACTTAAAGGTGCTACCAGGTGATTATACTTCCTAGTTTGAGCAAGAAATGGTGAATTCTGAAGAATCATCAGAAGTTGAATGAAGTTTTATTTAGCTTGTCTTTAACTTCCCTTTTCTTGATGACTTTAAGGTAAAAGCAGGGATAGTCAAGGTAGCTGTGCAATGGTAGAACTGGTGATGGTGTGATGATATTGCTGAAGGTCAGCTGACTGTTTTAAGGTGTTTTTATTAATCCCTTGTTTTGTTTATAGGTCTAATTGTTGCACACTCTTTTTGACATTAAATATATTATCTGATGCTGTTTTCACTGTATTAAAAAAAAAAAAAACTCTATTTTGGACTTTGAACTTGGGAAAATTGAACATGTTCTTTGTGTTTCACTGTTGCATTCATTACATTTGGGTAATCTGCTGGCAGATTGCCCTCATTCGGCCTGATTAGCAAAGTCTTGGGTCCTGCATCGGTTGCTGTCCCTTCTTCCATGACATCAGGTCGTCAGGGGTATAAAACATGCATCCGATGCCATTACATCAGTCTGTCTTGCCGTGCAGTGCCCAAAGCAGAAGCAGTTCGCAAGTGCTGGTCAGCTGACTCCTGAAATTTTAGTTTTTCGAGTTTCAGAACCGAAGTCTTCAACTTAAAGCTAAGTACCCCATTGGGGAAACTTTTTCTTGCTCCTTACCGATGTCAGTAAAAGTTAATAATTGCATTACTTGTGGAAAGCAAATACCTCACAAAGATTTTCAGTCATACTGTATTCCTTGCCTAGGCCCTGACCACGACGTACCTTGCTGTCAGTTATGTCCTTTATTTAGTCAGCGCACTATCCGTCGTCGGTACATTGTTGCCTCTAAGTATTTCGGTTCTCTGTTTAATTATCCAGAAATGTCGTTGGTTAGCCATCCAACTACCACAATTCAGAAAAAAAACGCAAAGATAAAGACAGAGACAGGCCGCCGAGGTCCAAAACTGCCGACAATGTTTCTTCTAAGCCAGTCACCAGTTTGCCAGTACTCAGTGAGGTGCTGATACCCACTAATTCTGATTCGCAGGCCTCTACTGAGACCCATTCGGAGTCCGGTATGTCGCGAGATGCTTCACCTATGGAACCCGCGGATGTCTCTACCTTGGATGGGTCCGGAGCCGCTGTGCAGGCACCGGCTTCTGAGGGTGTATTCAGGCCTACAGACCTGCATATTAAACCGACTCCACCTTCATTACTAAGGTCTCAATCTCGATCTATGTCTAAAAAAATTATGCCCAGGCCACATGTTCAGGCCCCTATGCCTAAAAAACAAATGATCAAAATGGCTGAAGATTTAATTACTTTAATCAGAGGTAGTCAAACCCCCCCACCAAGAGGCCTAGGGCTGAGTTTGATTATGAATCTTCTGATCAGATTTCTGTTTCTTCTGACTCCTCTAATGACCTGGATTTGTCCATACCTACTTATGAGGATTCTGATGC
Organism: Protopterus annectens; assembly: GCF_019279795.1. Taxonomy (NCBI): domain Eukaryota; kingdom Metazoa; phylum Chordata; order Ceratodontiformes; family Protopteridae; genus Protopterus; species Protopterus annectens. The sequence continues at coordinate 1,073,060,063 of NC_056737.1, forward strand.
AGAGGATTCCATTCCCTCTGCTTCCCCTCCTGAGGATTTTTCTTTTGGGGAAACTTTACGTACCTTAAGGAAGCATTTCCACTGGGAAAGTCAGGAATTTTCTGATTAAAAAAAATAGGCTTAGGGATTTCCTCCTTCTACCTCAGCATAGGCCTTTGGCTATACCTCCTGTACTAGACATTGTTGATGATGTGTTTTCGGAATCCAGTATGGCCCCTGATTCCCTGCCTCTGGCTCCTAATAAACCTGACAGATACTACAGGGTTCCTGAGTCCCACAAGTTCCTTTTCAAAAATCCTGTTGCAGATCCAGAAACCATTTTTCAGGAGCCCAAGGGCATTAACGCTTCTACTGCTAAAAATCCTACCCCTTGTGATAGAGACTCCAGGGCGCTGGATAGATGGGGTAAGAAGATTTATACTTCTGTAGCCTTGGCAATCAGCGCTTTAAACTGCCAATTTCATATGTTAAAATATCAACAGCATACTATTGGACTGCTTAAACAGAAAATGATGTTAATTCCTGACTGTGTGGAAAATAAAGATTTACATGATTTATTGCATTCTGCTGAACAAGTTAGAAAACATACTTTGGAATGTGGTTTTGATTCTTTAGAGGCTTTGTGCAGGGCTGCTGTTACTAGGTCTGTGCTTAGAATGCATGCTTGGCTTAAGGAGCAATCTTTGCCTGATCATGTTTAAGCAAAATTGTTGGATGCTCCTTTAAATCAGGACCGACCGCCTGTTTGGCAATAAGGCTGAAGTTCTAAAAAAAGATGGAAGATAATGCTAAATCTATGCAAACTGTTAAAGATTTCTTACAAGTGCAACCACCAAGATTTAGTAGATACTGGCCTACTAAGAATTGGTCTTTTCCAGCTCCCTCCAGATCCTCTCAAGCCAAACCCAGAGACACCAAAAGCACCAGGTTTCAGTCCCAGGGGACTCTCATATCTAAGCAATGGGGGGCCTCCACTTCCAAATCTGGAAATAAGACCCCCCATGGTAAACAGTCTCAATCACTTCCTTTTAAAATTACCAAGCACTTACCTTTTAGCCGCCCCTTTGGGGGGGAAAGATTACTCTTCATGCAAAGAACTGGGAACTCATAACCCAGGACAAATGGGTTTTAAATATAGTGTCCCAGGGATACAGATTTCATTTCCACACGTTGCCAGCACCAAACGGGTGGCCAGCCCTGCCCCCACATCAGTGGGCAGAAGCTCAAAAACAAGTACTTTCCCTCTTAAACATGAGGGCTATTCAACCAGTACCAGAAGAGGAAAAGGGACAAGGTTTCTGTTCCAGTCTTTTTCTGGTACCCAGAAAAGACAAATCATGGCGTCCAATTCTGGACCTGTGTACTCTAAACACTTTTCTGGACATTCCAAAATTCAAGATGCTGACTCTTCACCAGTTAGTTCCTATGCTAGGCAAAGATGCCTGGTTGGCAACTCTAGATTTAAAAGAAGCATATCTACACATCCCAGTCAGGGAATGTTGCAGAAGATACCTATGCTTCAAAGCAGGCTACTTGCATTATCTGTTCTCTGCACTGCCCTTTGGCTTGTCTACTGCACCCAGGATATTCATAAAGTGCCTGGCTCCAGTTATTGCATTTTGCAGGCAAAGAAATATTCAGATATATCCATACCTGGACGATTGTCTAATTCAGGCAGAAAACCAGGGCATACTTCTAAATCATCTGGCATTTGTAAAAAGGGTTCTAACTTGTCTGGGGTACACCATAAATGAAAAGAAATCACAACCGGTACCCTCTCAACAGATTACATTCCTGGGTGCAAGCTTGAATACAACTGCCCAGATGGCTTTCCTCACGCCAGAGAAGCAAATTCAATTGGTAACTTACTTCAGACAAGTGGCCACAAAAACCCTGCTATCTGCAAGACAAATACTGCAAGCCTTGGGGTTCATGGCCTCCTGCATTCTTCTAATTCCATATGCAAGACTGCATATGAGGAAACTACAGTGGTACTTAAAAAGTCTATGGAGTCAACATTATCACAGCCTGGAAACAGTGATTCCTATCATACCTTGCCTACGCCTGGAATTCCTATGGTAGGCAGAGGCCTGCCACCAAAACAAAGGACTGCGATTGACACTACCTCCTGCCGCCCAAACCCTAACAGATGCATCAGACTATGCATGGCGGGATCACCTGGCAGGGAGGTGCATTCAGCGCAAATGGAACCCAACTCAAATGCACCTACATATCAATCAAAAAGAAATGTTAGCGGTACAGAATTCTCTGACAGCCTTCAAGGACAAACTAATGGTAAAGACGGGGTACATAAACAAGCAGGGGGGTACACATTCTTACCCCCTCTGCAGACTAGCCATGGCTTTGTGGAACACAGCCTTGTGCTACGAAGTGCACCTACAAGCTCAATTCCTGCCAGGAAAATTGAATACACTGGCAGACAGACTAAGCAGAAATCGCATGGACCCACACGAGTGGAAACTGGAACCACGGATTTTCAGCATGTTGACAAGCAAATGGGGGAGCCCAGACATAGATCTATTTGCCCCCCCCCCCAGAACTACCAGTTGGACAAGTTTTGCACAAGGACTCCCCACAAAAAAGCCTGGAAAGTGGATGCTCTGTCCTTCAGCTGGAAAACCTATCAGTTTACGCCTTTCCCTCTCTGCTCTCCAAAGTTCTGCTAAAAGTCAAACAGGACAAACCAAGAATTATTTTTATTGCTCCAGACTGGCCACCCCAACACTGGTACCCACTCCTGTGCAGTGTGTCACCAATATCTCCATTGCACCTGCCACAGACCCCTTCCTTGCTGTCTCAGCAGGAGAACCAAATTCTGCACCCTCAGCTTCCAACATTGGATCTTGCAGCCTGGCTAATCACTTAAATTCACCCTTATCATCCCTCAGCAAACCTGTGATGGATGTCATCTTGGAGGCGAGAAGACCTAGTACTAGAAAATCTTATGCTGACAAATGGAAAAGATTCTGTGCTTGGAACCACTCTTTAGGGATGAGCACAGCAGCGCCCAGTTTACCTCAGATTTTGCAATACTTAACTGAGATGCTTCACAAGGGCCTGTCTTTTTCCTCTATTAAAATCCATGCTTCAGCTATTTCAGCTCACTATAACACAGAACCACCCCTCTTCTCTCCTCCCCTGCTCACGCAGTATCTCAGAGAGGCAAAGAACTTGAGACCACCCAGGAGAGCTCCTACCCCTGCCTGGGATCTTAACTTTGTTTTGGAAAAACTCACTCTACCTCCTTTCGAGCCAGCTGCTACTGCAGACTTAAAATTTCTTTCTTGGAAAACAGCCTTCCTTTTAGCAATCACTTCAGCTAGAAGGATATCTGAATTACAGGCCCTTATGGCAGTGGAGCCTTTCATCATCTTTCATGCGGACAGGGTATCTCTGAGGACCAATCCATCCTTCATGCCCAAGGTGGTTTCCAGTGTGGCTCTTAATCAGTCCATTCATTTGCCAACCTTCTTTCCCAATCCACAGAACAAAGGGGAACGGATTCTGCATTCCTTGGATGTGAACAGACAACTTAGATTCTACTTGGACAGGGCTAAATCTCGAAGAAAATCTGAACAATTGCTGGTAGCATTTGCTGCAGGGGCAGAGGGGAAGGCTATTTCAAAACAAACCATTTCTAAATGGATAAGCCATTGCATTCATTTCTGCTATAAGCACCATGGAAAATCTCACTCTACCAGGGCTGCATCTACTTCTGCAGCCTTTCTCAGAGGTGTTCCTACCAGGGATATTCTAGAAGCTGCTACCTGGAGTTCTGTACATACTTTCACCAAGCATTATCATTTACCAATTTTCTCTAAATCAAGAGCTGGCTTTGCCACTGCTGTTTTGCAGGGCCTTATAGCTGGCCCTAATGCTGTATAAACTCCTCCTCCCAACCATAGCTTTGGGAATCTACCCAAATGTGATGACTGCAACAGTGAAACACGAAGAAAATAGTACAGTTGTGTACACTTGCCATAAATGTAGATGTTCATGTATTCACTGTTGCAGTCCTGGTTACCCTCCCTCCAGCCCCCTACTTTTCTCTGGCTATACTTCTACCATGTTTTACTATGCTTAAAAGCCTTTTTGGTGTATTTGCTTTTGGTTGGAGGTATATTTTTGTGTTTTTACTGTTATTTGCTCCCCATTAGGGGGGCACCTGACATCTGGGGCAAGAAAAACTGATGTAATGGCGTCGGCTGCATGTTTTATACCCCTGTTGACCTGACGTCATGGAAGAAGGGACAGCAACCGACGCAGGACCCAAGACTTTGTTAATCAGGCCAACTGAGGGCAACCTGCCAGCAGATTACCCAAATGTAATGACTGCAACAGTGAATACACTCGAACATCTACATTTATGGTAAGTGTACACAACTGTACTTTCTCTATAGTAATTTGGCTGTATTTATGCTAATTCATGCCTGTTTTCTATGATTAAAGTAATATTGTTGTTTCTTTGTATATTTATGGTCACTTTCCAATTTTTTGTGCATTGTCCCTACTTTTTAGAAGCTGTTTAATCTGAGTGGTTACTGCTGGTATTTTATTAGGTTTTAGACTTCTGGTTTTAAGTGGCTGTAGTGTGTTGTCTATGGGTAAGCGAGCTTATCTTATGGGGGCAGCATTCTACCTAAACATAAACCAGTTAAATATCAAGACAGTATGTTTATGAAAGTATGCTTAGAAAGAAAAATTATTATGTGAAATGCTTAGCAAGAGAAAATACGTGCAGAGCTTACTGTTTAATAAACAATCTATACATATTATCAGCATTGTGACAATTTAAACATGTGTAGCACCCAAATAGCAGTATCATGTCATGAAACTATCAAAAATATGCCACAGCAAAATCTTTATAAAAGCATATGTACAGTAAACAAAACAGTACAGCTGCTGCTAGGCCAACACTGATAAGTGTGCTACATCACACAATAATTTAAACAACAGTACAAAACAAGAACTCATCCTGTCACTAACCATATTGCTTCATTGAGAAAATGTGGTCAATACTGTGACTGGATGGATGTCTTAGTTGTAGCTTAGATAAAATGCAGAATTATGCAAGTTTGCTTAATTATGCATAAAAAGTATAGCATATAGACTGAGAGCAGAACTGGTCTGTGTGCGTGTTCACCACATAGCAGCAAAGGAAGATAGTGTCTTTTTTATTTAAACACGTTTGTTGACTTATCACGTGTGACATAGGCAAACTTACATTTATATAAAATTCATCAAACAATATTAACAATTTCTAACAATTTACAAACATTATACATCACATACTCGCGTCAGGGCAAGCCATCTGGCGGTGTAAACCTTAGGTGTAGGAGATTGTCACTGTTGAAGTGACATCCCGACCCCATGTGAAAAAAAAAATGAGAAAAAGGGGTTGTGGATGGATGGATGGATACATCACATGCACTGTTATATATACTGTAATCTAGGCAATGTTACATAAATTATTCAGTTCCTGCCTTTTCTTAAACCTTATTTCTCCTCCAGACTTTTCTTAAACCTTATTCCTCCTCCAAAATATTTGACTGCTTGTATTGTTCCCACAATTTCCATTTTATTTTTACTCCTAACCATTTTCTAAAGATACATCCTCCTGTTCTTTTATTTCTGTTACAGTATTCACTACTTAAAGTTGATTTAGATTTTGATTTCCATTATTTTTTGGCAGCCACAAGAATTCAATTTAACAAGGCCTTACTATGATTAGACAATATAGCTCCTGTATTCCAGCTCAAAAAAAATAATTCCTTAGTTACACTCATTTGCTCACCTAGTATTTCCAACAGGGTACTCTGTAGGGAATTTTTAAAGTCTGCCAGCTCTTTATACTCCCAAAACGTATGTTCCAAGTTACCTCTTTCTTCCTCATCACACCTCCAACATTTGCCATGTACGTGAGGAAAATTTCTTTGGAGTCTGCATGGGGAGTAATAGTATCTATGCAAACGCTTCCAGGTAAAAATCCTTATAGTTATCATGTCATATTTTATATGCTGTAGTAATTATCCCTTTTTTAAACAACCACTTCTGTTTTAGATTCAATTAAAAACGTAACCAGTGCAGGTCTTTAATTTAGGATTTCCCTATCCCTTTCTCTTTACGCTGATATCGATCCGTAATAGTGAAGTTAGTCACTAGCATGCAATCCCAATGACTTCTTGGTCTTTTCCCATTCCCAACAGGTTCCATTTCCAACTTCCTTCAGTAAATTCCTGCCCTCTCTTGCCTATTCTCTGTACACCCAATTGCAGTCATCCCTGTTAACGCAAACTTTGTTCTCCATTCTCGTGTTTGTTTATTTCTTAGTATACTTTCTGATACTTTATGAACATGTGAACATAATATTTGGTATGACTGTTGTTATTATCCATAAGAGTCTGCATCCAAAATTACATTATTTCCTTTTTTCTTGATTTATCCCCCTGGTTCATCATGATCCCTTTACACTTTGAATTGTAGCTTTCTGCTTGTGCTATATATAAGAGCCTTAAATATGTAGCTCTAAAATATCCCTTAAAATGAGGTAACCCTAAACCTCTGTGTTCTGTTGGGAAAATCCACTTATCCAATTTGAATCTTGCCCTCTTCCCCTCCCAAATAAAATATGTCAACTCTTTATTAATTGCTGTCTACAACTTCTCCTTTGGTTGATAAGAATATGCCTGACCTGCGTATGAAACTAAAGGGACTAAAACATTTTACTTCTTTTATCTTGTTGTCCATACGCAAGAGCTTCCAGTTTCTCAGTTTTTGTATTATTCCTTTTAGCCTTTTCCTACATATCCTTGGCTGCCAAAACCTAATCCTTTTTAATTCATACTCCTAGATTCCCCCATAAATATGGGTATTGCTGTACCAGTTTGTTTATGCTGTAGCCTTTGTTTTATATCCCCCCCAAAAACAGAACTGTCTGAGAAAATTCTACAACACTGAGATGGCCTTTTCTGGTCCCATTAGGTACAAAATATTATCATTTACAAATAAACCCAACTTTTCTTGAACACCATATCAGTTATATCCTTGAATGTCTGAATCCCTTATTTTTTTTGCCATTGGTTCTAAATACAACACAAATAACAAAGAAGAAAGAGGACACCCCTGTCAGGTTCCTCTCTTCACATGCAACATCTCAGAGAGGAGCCCTCCCACTTTGATTTTTGCCTCCAATCCCTCATATATCCTTCTAATTAACCTTATTGTTGTATCAAGAATTGCAAATGCTTCCTTTGCCCTACTCATAACATCCCAGCTCACTCTGCCGAATGTTTTCTCTGCATCAAAATCCTCCAGTAGTATTTTCTTAAATTCTTTTCCCCTCTGGATCATCATTGTTCTGTTATTGCTGCCAGATGTTTGCCTCCCCTCCACAAAACCACATTGATCCATATCTATCAATTTTGGCATCACATTTGCCATTATTTTAGCCATTATAGACATAAACAATTTATAACCATGGTTAAAATTGAAATGGGCCTATATGAAGCTAAATCAGATCAGTCTGTACCATCTGTAGGTATTACAGTCACCACAGCTTTTTTTTTCCAAGTTATTGGTGCCTCCCCTCCTTTTAAAATGCTGTTGAAACCTACCGGATCTTTATCACTTTCCTTTCTCGTAACATCCAAACTTCCACTGAAATGCCATCTCTTCCTGTAGACTTGCCTGTAGATTGGTTATACATCACCATTTTTTATTTCATCTCCTCCTAACTTAACTGTTAGTTCTTGAGCCTCATCTACCTCTGACCTTGACATATTTAAGTCTCCCATAAATATTTCCATTTGTGTTTTTTCTTGATTTGCTTACTTCTCTGCTTTATACAAATTTTCATAACATTTCTGAAATATCTCTACCTTTACTGGACCTATGGTTATTTCCCTTGTTATACGTTTCTTAAGTTTAGCAGCAGTGCTTTCTACTTTATTTCCTAAGTTGTTGTGCCATGCCAAAAGATTTTGTGCTCTAGAGTTGTTATCAAAAAACATGTGCTTAACAGCAGTCTTTCTAAACTCATGTAAATTATGCAGGTAGTATGCGGCACTCTGTAGTTGTACCTCCTCTTGTTCTGTGAGATCCCTTTATTTTGTAATGCTTTAATCTGTCAGCCCCTCTAAATAATTATTACTACTTCTTAACCAGATCTTTTTTTTTTTATATTTCTACTCTTGTTAAACTCTACTTTCATTTTATCCCACTCACTAGCTATAACTTCTGGAGTACTGTCTATCTCCCCTAATAACTCAAGGATATTTTCCTCTACTCATTCCTTAATTTCCTCTCCTTTTAACAGGTAGGTGAGAAGTGCCAGTGTTTCATCTTTACTCCATTACCCTGCATTTTTATTTTAGTAATTATTGGCACATGATCTGAAATAGTTATTGGCTGTGTATCAAAGTTCTCCATTAAATGGACATATTCCAGTGAAATGTAATTTCTGTCAAGTGTAGCCCAGTTACTGTACATTGGAGAATAATAATATGTGAAGTCTCATTGAGTTCCTGCTACTAAATTCACACCATTCATTCCAAATATTTTCATAAATTTCTTCAGAAATCTACCCTCTGTTGTTATATTTTCCCTTCTAGGCCACAGATACACCCTCATTGTTGTAAGTCAAATTCCAGTCACCACCTATAAGTCTGCCTGATGAATCTGAGCATCTTGGGGCAATGCAGCAATTGCCTCATGTACACAGACAACCCTCTCCTCCTACCACCCAACACTACAACCTGTGAGAGATGCACTTATATAGCCAAACTGGAAGCAAAGCTGTCTTCACCCAAGGCTGGACTAGACAGTCAAGAGGAGAAGGTAAACACTTGCACCACACCACACTCATCACATAGTCCCTCAAAACGTACACCACCAAAACAGACACACAGAAACACAAAACACATGCCTACATTCACGGAGGCTCTCAATAAGAATCTGCTCAAGCAACAGAGACCTCCACAGCAGAAACGCAAGCAACCTCCACCCCCTAACACAACCCAAATGACAAATAGCCCACAAACTCAATGTGCCACTCAACCACAGCCCATAAGGCATAACAATGTACCCAACACTTTAGTCATAGGTGACTCTATAGTCAGGCACACTGATGTTCCACTCACAAGGCTAAACAAGGAGAAAGTCACTGTCAGCTGCCTGCCTGGTGCCAGGATTTGCCACATAACGCACACACTCAGGTCACTCCACAGCAAGTACAAATATGACTCTGTCATTGTCCATGTTGGTGTGAATGACCCGAGACGTACCTCCCTGGACTACATGAAAAGAGACATGGAGGAGCCCTCTGATCTTGTAGCCCAGGCAGGTAAGACCCTAGCTCTGAGCATCCTGCCATCACCCAAAATGATACCACAGTACAAGGACAAAATGATTGACTTCAACAATTGGCTAAGCTTCTGGTGTCATTCTAAGGGGATCCAGTATCTGTCTGCCTGGGATGACATGATCAACAGCCCACGATGCTTTGCCAGAGATGGCCTGCACCTGTCGCCCTTGGGATTCCGGATACTGGCTAAGGACCTTGCCAACCCTATAGTGCCTTTTTTAGGCAAGGTTGAAATGACAAATTCACCACCATTACAGGTACAAGCAAGCAAAATCTGAGGGTAATGCTACTCAGTGCTAGAAGTCTAAACCTCAAAATGCATTCACTCGAGGCACTCCTTAAAATGGAGAACATCGACATCTGTGCAGTGACAGAGACCTGGTTCAAGGCTCCAGAGAGCACCCCGGCATTACCAGGCTATAATTCATACAACACATTTCGGCCACCTAACCTGGACCAAAACACTAAAGGCAGAGGCATGTCCATATTCATTAAGGATATCCACACTTCCAGGCTAGTTCCTCAGCATAATGTATCCGAGATTATCCAAGTGTGACTAACTCTGGGCAAGACCGCAATCCAAATTGTAACTTGCTACAGAACTCCCACCATGCCCCAGGATTACCACTCCTCATTTCTTGATACACTGGAAAATATTAGGGCACAGCCCAACACCCTCATAATGGGCAATTTTAATTACCCCACCATTAACTGGGAAAACTACTCGTACCAACTATTTTGCTCATTGTTTTCTGAAATTCATAAATTACAACACCTTGGATCAACTTATCCACATCCCCACCAGGGGCAGCAATATCCTAGACCTGGTCATTACCAACATGGGCGACCAGTGTTCCAAACCAGAGGTCAATTCCTCATTGGTCATATCCAACCACAAGCTAATCAGCCTAGACATCCACATCCCGCACCCACCCCCCATTAGGGAAACCACCATAAAAGATTTCTCCAAAGCCAACTTCATGCTTCTTAAGACAGAAGTGGCAAACTTCACGACACCCATACAGACGGACAATAGAGGTACGACTGCTGAATCCTACACAAATGCACTTTATAAGCACTTACATGAGTGCATGGATCATGCTGTCCCTAACAGAACCAAGATGCTATCCTCCAAAAAAAGGAAACCAGTCTGGTGGTCCCCTGCCATAAACAAACTCTACAACAGAAGAAAGAAACTGTTGCAAAAAAAGAGTAAAATCCCATGATTGGAGATACTCCCTGGTCACCCTCAGTAAGAAGCTGAGATCCCTCATAAAATCCTCCAAAGCTAGTTATGAAAACAAAATTGCCACTGATTCTATAGACAACCACAAAGCATTCTCTAGCTATGTCAAGAATCTCAATGGCAACACTCAGATCTGCTCTGAGTTGCAGCACAATGGCACTAAATATACAGAACCAACTGATATTGCCAGCATTCTGGCAGATAGGTTCAGTGCTAACTTTACCCCCCTCTCACCCCTTAAAGGGCCCATCTCTATACTGGAAGAATGCAAAGTTCCTGTAATCACGACTGCACAGGTAAAAATCACACTCTCCAAAGCCAAGAACACAGCATCCATGGGACCTGACAACATCCCAGCCTGTGTTTTACATGAACTACAGAATGAACTGGCACCCCACCTAAGCACCATCTTCAATCATAGCCTCACCTCAGGCTTTGTGCCCACTGAATGGCGCACAGCGATGGTTATCCCACTGCACAAAGGGGAACCACCACGGACCCAGGGAACTACCTCCCCATTAGCCTAACAAGCCTGGTCTGCAAGGCCATGGAACTTATCATCATGGAACTTATAAACAAAGACATTGGTAATCTCCAAACTCTGGACCCCACCCAGTTCGGGTTTATAAAAGGCAGATAGTCTCCCAAACCTAATAGACGACTTTGAAGCAGTCACCAAAGCCGTAGACGAGGGTAAGGTGGTTCGCACAGCCTATCTACACCATCCCCCACTCTGGAATTATAGATAAACTCACTAAACTAGGTATAAATCCCTATGTCACAAGATGGGTTGCCAACTGGCTCACTGACTGAACCCACACTGTGAAAGTAGCAGACTCCAAATCCGACTTCAGACCAGTGACAAGTGGAGTACCACATGGTACAGTCCTGGGTCCTCTCCTGTTTGGTATCTACTTTTCTGAAGTACAGGATAACACAGAAGGTTTTTGGCTAATGAAGTTCGCAGATGACTGCAAACTAGGAGTCATAATCGAAACTCCTACCTATGTGGACATCCTACAAAAGGGCCTCACTGAGACAGGTGCCTGGTGTCAAAGCCATGGCCTCAAACTCAATGCCAAAAAGTGCATTGTCATCCCCTTTGGTAAAAACTCTGTACCCATGAGCTACCACATGGTTGGTAGTCTACTTAACACCGAAAGTGTGATAAGAGACCTTGGGACACAGGTGAACACTAGTCTCTCCTGTGATAATCACATCTCCACAGTAGTCAGGAAATCCTTCTACTTGGCACACCTCATCACAAACGGTTTCTCATCCAGGAAAAAGAGGTAATTGCTCCCCTCTACTCGTCACTCATTAGACCCATTATAGAGTACAACACTCCTTTTGATATGTACCTCACAAGACCTCTACAACAACAAGAAAGGCTTCAGAAATCCCTCACAAAGAGGATTACCGGTCTCAAACAGATGCCCTATGCAGACAGTGTCAAAAAGCTCCAGCTTTACTCCATCGCATATCGCCTACTCAGAGGTGATCTCTGCCTAACATACAAAGCTATGTCAAACCCAGAGCTGTTGGACATGCTCCACTTAAAGAAATCCCAATCCCTCCGAGTTACATGCTCTAGGGACCTAAACCTTGTCACCACAATAAACAGAACATGCTGGAGGGATAGATTCCTGTCCCAGAGACTTCCCATACTCTGGAGCAAACTGCCTATCTATATCAAACAAATCTCCTCATTAGCACTCTAAGAAAAATCTTGATGATTGGATGGGAAATAGTAAATTCACCCCGGGGATCACTTCTGTGGCTCTGCTCGACAGGGGCACAGGAAAATAATTTTCTTGGGTGGAGAAAGCCAGGGTACCTTTTTGACTAGGCTTATATAGGCCCTAGGGCTAATAGACTAGTACCTACCTATGAACCTGTGAAAGCTTTTTATTTCTTCCAAAAGTTTTTAAGCTCGTCAATATCAGATTTAGGTGGAATATAAATACATTCCGGTGTAATCCTCATCTCTTGTCAGTAGCCCATTACTATATGAAATCTGCCATTATTATCATTTTGTTCCCTTCTCTGTCACTACTGGAGCTCCTCTAACAATTAATATAAGTACTTCTCTTTTCCTTTGTCCCTGATTTTCTGCAGAGTATCCATCCTGAAATCCTTTCTTTATCAAATTCACATGTTCAATTCTTTCCACATTTGTCCTGTAGCATTGTTGTTTGCACTTTGCATTTCTTAATAGAATTAAGTACTTTTTTCTTTTTGTTATATTCCAAGTTAATATGGAATATTTCGTCATTATGGTAAGAAGCCATTATTCCCACCTATTAATATGGCAGCTTTTTTAAATATCTAATTCCAGCTTTGTGATACATGCAACCAGTAATGTTTGGCAAGTTAATACTTTATACAGCTTTTTCTTATCGTCAACACTGGAACCTATCCCACATTTTACAAGACTATTTGTTTTAACGAAAACCCTCAAACAAAAAAAAAAAACACACCCCAGAACACCACCAGAACCTATTAACTATGTACATCTTTAAATAATGAAGTTTAACCCTCCTAATAGAAGCATTTATGGCAAACAGCTGTCACAGACCCAAATTTACCTGAAATTGAGGTTATCCATGTGAAGGCACATGCTATTGCTTGTGCTTCTACTTACTAATTGGTGTCTGTCATTAACTTTCAGGTTTGAAGGAATCAGTGTTCTGTCATTTATTGCCTTAGTATCAGTTTACCTCCATGGAAAAGGTAGAGAAAAGAGAAAAATATATTCCGCTCTTGCAGCTTGAAAGACAAGCTGAAACATGCATTGCCAAAAGGAAACATTATACTCAGTGTTCCCATATTTACTTGATTCCACTTAAAATGTTCTTATTACATTTAGCCAAGGATCTTAATCCAGACGTTCAGCTATGCAGAAAAGCAAAAGAAAACATAGCTGTACAGATATTATGGTCTGTGTACTTTTACACCCCATCTCCCACTTCAACAACCCAAGATTATAGCCTATTAACGTAAACATGGCTTTGTCTAGCTTTTCTTCTCTTTTTGCACTGTAGTGCCTACATTCCTTAATACCAAAAAGAAGAAAAAGAAGAGGAAGGAAAAAAAGGCATCTGTTTACTGAAGCTGTTTACATTTTAACAGGTCAGAAAGGTTTTTGTCTGCCATTTTTTCCAAATTTTGCCTCTGGCTTTCATAAGTTCCTTAGTGGGCCTATTTAGATAAGGGGAATGGTTTGTTTTGATCTTCTTTAGATGAAGAGGAGCAAGGTTGTTTAGTGTACGTAGAAGTATAGAGCTGAAGTAGTCAATTGCATTATCTAGTGGGAGGGTTTTTAGCATGCATCAGTTCATTTTTTTAGAATATCTGTGAAAATCAATGGGTCCAATTTAGTCAGGTTCCTTATTTGTTTATACTGATGTGGCTTCTGAAAGGAAGGGGCAGAATGATGAACGAAAGTAGGGAGGTGGTCACTGAGGATGTTTGGGAGAGTACCTGCAGAAGATATTTTATTAGGGTCAGTGACCAGAATCCAGTCTAAAATGGAGCCACAGTCATTGCTCCTATTGGGTCTGGTTGTAGACGTAATAAGCCGAGTAAAATTATATAGATTGATATTTGAAGATGGGATGGTAGAGCAGAGGTCTAACCAGCTGATATTTACATCACCGAGAATAATAGTTTCATTTTTAATATTCTTGGAAATCCAGGCAAGGATTTCCTTCAATAAGGCTATGTTGTTACTAGGAGGTATGTAAAGAACTATGATATTTCTTTCCTAAATATGAATGACTGTAAAAAAATTATATAAGAATTTTGTTGTTAGCATATTGTGGAGTAGAATTAGAGTAGGGAACTATATTGAAGGTATTGGGAAAAGGTGTGCAGCACCACCACCTTTTTACACGGTCTATCATATCTTATGGTTGCGAAGCCTTGCGGGAAAAATTCACAGTCCTTAATATAAGGCTTTAGCCAAGTTTCAGTAGCATCCATAATGACTGGTTAATAACATAAAGTGAGTAAATACCTTTCAGTTCCTCACAAGTTTAACAAAGCCAACACAAGTACACTCTGTTCAGTTATTCCTCTATAGTCGTATTTCACAAATGTGATTGATGCTTTGCAGTCTGGCATTTATTCACTAATTTCCATGTTGCTGGAAGTGTAGCAACTGCCTCATGTACACTGACAAACCTCTACTAATAACTCACTCGAGTACAGATTGCTAGAGATGTATCTACACCAAGAGTCTTTATTCCATGCTCTCTTGCACTCTAAACAGTAACACTGAAGAAGTCGTCAACCCACCCACCAGTACTCATGCACATAGTATGCATCAAACACAAAAATCAACATAAGAGGAGGTTCTCTCAAAAAACTTACCAAAACACCAGAGACCTCGAAGATGCAAGACTGCTACAACTAACACAGTCCCCACAACACCCATGACACATAGTAACACCAGTGTCTCACCTACCAACCCCATAAGGCTTAATACTCAAAAAAACAACTTTTTTGTCATTTGTGACTCCAAAGTGAGACACACGGATGTCCCACTCACCAAGTTGGACAAGAAGAACATCACGGTCATCTGCCTTTCTGGTGCTAGGATTCATCAGAACATGCACACACTCAGGTCTCTCAGCAACAAGTACCATTATGATTCTGTTATAATTCATGTTGAAGTGGACGACCTGAGATGTACCTCACTGGACTGTATGAAGAGAGACATGACTGAGCATTCCAAGTATGTGTGCCAGGCAGATATGTCCCTGACCTTGAGCAGCATGTTACCCTCACCTAGAATGATCTTCTTCTTCTTTCGGCTTTTCCGGTTAGGGGTCACCACAGCGGATCACCTGTCCGCTCATGATTGGCAGTGGAGTTTTACATTGTCGAGTTGCCAGCCCGGCACCCAACTTTCCACAGAAGGCACACACATGCACGCACTCATACCTATGGCCAATTTAGAGTGTCCAATCCACCTACAGCATGTCTTTGGGATGTGGGAGGAAACCGGAGCACCCGGAGAAAACCCACGCGACCACAGGGAGGACATGCAGACTCCGCGCAGAAGGCACCCTAGCCGAGAATCGAACCAGAGAACCTCTTGCTGTGAGGCGGCAACGCTAACCGCTACACCACCGTGGTCGCCCATACCCTCACCTAGAATGATGCCACAGTATAAACAAAAATGATTGATTTCAATAATTAGCTTAGTTTTTGATGTCATTCAAAGGGGATCCAGTTCCTGTCACCCTGAGAAGCCATGGTCAACAAATTTCACTGCTTTGCCAGAGTCGGTTTGCACCTGGCACCACAAGGCCTTTAGCTGCTGGCAAAGGCTCTTGCCTCCCCCATAGTGCCTTTGTTAGGCAAGGTCTCAAACTTACCAACATAAAGTTTGCCAGTCATAACAAAGTAAGGGTCATGATGCTAAAAGGTAGGAGCTTAAGCCAAATCTACAAACCTGGAAGCACTTCTGTTCACTGGAAGATGTAGATGTCTGTGCTGTCACAGAAACCTGTTTCAAGGCCTCAGAGAGTACCCCAGCCTTGCAAGGCTACAATGTCTTCCACACGTTCAGATCACAAAATGAACATGTGAGAACCAAAGGAGGAGGTGTTTATCTATATTAGAGATAAATTCATCTAACGTCTAGTTAGACTGGAAAACTCCCTGGAGTTACTCCAAGTTTAGGTTATGGTTTACTCCAAGTTTAGGTTATGGTGGGTAAGACCCCCATTCAAATCATAGCCAGTTATAGATCCCCCTCCATAGGTTATGATGGGCATGAAGCCTACTTGACCATACTGGAGACCATCCAAATATTACCGAACACTCTAGTTATGGGGGATTTCAATTATCCCACTGTCAACTGGGAAACCTATGCTAGCCCTAACTTGCTAGTGCAAAAGTTGCTTAACTTTGTTAACTCAAATGCCCTGAAACAAATTGTTCATACCCCAACAAGAGGAACAAATATACTAGATCTGGTCTTAACTAACATGCCAAATAGATGCACCGCTGCAACTGTCAGACCCTCATTAGTTAAATCTGACCAGAAGTCAGTCACCTTCAAGCTGGCACTAACACCAGAACTCACAAAGGGTGAAATCAGACTAAAAAACTTCTCCAAGGCAAACTGTACGTTCCTAGGTGAAGGTGTAAATGCATTCCAAGCCCCACTTCCAGCTGGAAGTGGTAAGTACACCGAAGCTTACTCTAACGCCCTGTACAATCACTTGCATAAGTATATAGACTCATCTGTACCAGAAGGAATCAAAGCCAGAGCCACAAGTAAAACAAGACACCATGGTGGACATCCAGCATCAACAAACCTAACAATAAATGCAAAAGGTTGCTGTCCAGGAAAACAAAGGCAAGGCCCCAGCAATCAAAAAGCACCTTCCTCCGCCTCAACAGGCAAATAAGACAGCTTGTCAAATCCTGTAAGGGCCTGTTTGAGAAAAACTTAGCAAGCACAGCCAGTGATAACCATAAGGCCTTTTACAGCTACTTACTTAACCTAAAAGGATCCAAACTTGTGCAGAACTAGTGACTAACAGTATCACACAAACTGACCCCACAGAGATAGCAAAGCTGCTATCGGATAGGTTTGGCAACAATTTCATTTCCTTATTACTTCCAAACTTATCACAAACTTTCCTCCAAACTCCTCCCCCACCCTACATATCTGAAGAGCAGGTCATCAAAGCTTTATCCAAGGCGAAAAACACAGACTCTATGGACCCAGATGGCATCTCAGACTGTCTTCTAAACAGGCTAAAACATGAATTAGCATTACCATTAAGTACCCTTTTCAATCATAGCCAGCCACAGGCTTTGTTCCTATGGAATGGAGAACAGCGAGTTATTCTCCTCCACAAAGTTGGCCTATCAACAAACCCAGGGAATTACAGATCCATAAGCCTGACCAGCCTCGTCTGTAAGTCCATGGAACTTATCATTATGGACCTCATAAATAAATACATAGGCAACCTCCAAACCCTGGATCCAACCCAATTTGGCTTTATCAAGGGCAGATCCTGCCTGTTAAATCTGGTGGATTTCTTTGAAAATGTGACCAGAGCCATTGACAAGGGCAAATCTGTGCACACAGCATACCTGGACTTGGCAAAGGCTTTCGACACAATCTCACACTCAGGCATTACAGATAAATGTAGTAAACTGAATGTAAACCACTTTGTTGTAAGATGGGTTGCCAACTGGCTCACAAACTAGACACACACTATCAAAGTGAGTGACTCCACATCAGCCAGCAGCCCTGTCACCAGCAGGGTGCCATAGTTGTTAGTGCTGGCCCCGTACTGTTTGGCATATACTTCTCAGAAGTTCAGGTGAAAAACTAAGGGGTTGTGGCTGACCAAGTGTGTAGATGACTGCAAACTGGGTGCAATTATTGAATCCTCAAATGATGCCAGTATACTCCAGGAGGGTCTTACGCAGACCAGCGACTGGTGTGTTAATCATGGTCTCAAACTGAATGCAAAGAAATGCATCATCCTTCTGTTCAGCACAAACAATGTCCCTTCACACTATTAGATCAACCACAGTTCCCTAAGTACCCACAAAGTGGTAAGGGATCTGCGCTCACAAGTTGACTGCGACCTTAACTTCGACCGCAGTATTTCTACTGTAGTAAGGAAGGCTTTCTACGTAGTGCACTTGATTAGAAAAGACCATCTCCAGAGCAAAGGAAGCTATAAGCCCTCTATACTTATCCCTAATCCTGCCCATAATTGAGTATAACACCCTGTTCGGCATGTACCGTACAAAGCACCTACAGCAATTGGAGAGACCTCAGAGGTTTCAAACAAAGAAGATCAAGGGACTCCAGCACATGCCTTACACAGACCAACTAAAGTCCCTGTCACTATACTGTGTATCGTATAGACTTCTTAGGACAGACTTATGCCTGGCTTACAGAGCAATCTCAGACTCAAACCTAATGAACTTCCTGCATATCCTTAAATCAAACCGGACTAGAGCTACCTGTACCAGGGACATAAATATGGCCTGCAACTTAAATAGGACATGCTGGAGGGACACATTTGTCTCCCAGCGACTGCTGTGTCTTTGGAATAAGCTAACAGTTCATCTGAAACATACCACTTCTATGACACTGTTCAAAAGGAACCTGGACACATGGATAGGGCACCATAAATTCTTATGGGAGATAGCACCCACAACCATCCTGGACAATGGGCAGTCATTACTAAATGCAATCTTGGGTATTGACTAGCACTTCTATGGTATTACATTGGGTTGAAATGGCTAGGCTTGAAATGACCTCTGGCTCAATAGCCTAGTAATCTCATATGATATTTAAAGGCACATATGATAGTTTAGAGCTGCACAAGTGTTAGAAAATCCAAGTAAATTTCTCCTTACTAGAACTTGTATTACTATTTTTTATTTGTAGGTATTAAACACTGATGCACAGGCACACACTGAGTGTCTGTGACTAGACTGAAATTCATCCTGCTTCACTGTACTCCCACGCCAACCCCTGACACCCCATTGGTTTGTCTACTTATATTTCCAACAAGCCACACCCCGGCAAACACTAACTAATACACCCAGTCAAAATCAATAACTACCTCCCACCATGTAATGCATACAACTCCTCAGAACACGTTCTTATCTTACACTCATGTTCTGTCGTACTTAAGTCATTCACACATAAAAGCCTCGTACAGCTTGTCCATTCCCTAACCATCCCTTTAAATATCCAACATTGCCAGTCATTTTCCAATGTACATACCCCTTTTCAGAGTACACAAGTTGTACACACCACTAAAATGCAACCTGATTACCATCACCAGCAATATTCATATAAACAATTCAAACTTGTGTTCCATCATATGCAGCTCACACTCCCTGTCAGTAGCAGCAGTAAGAGCCATCCCCCAATTCCTCTACACTAATCCCAGTATGAAATCAGCAATTTATACCTTATACACCACTACTTTAAACTCCAATCCACCGATCATATCTATCCTTTCCATTTCTTACATAAACACTACTAATTTCATAATATGCTCCTGCAAAGCTTACTGCTCATTTTTTATTTATTTATTTAACATTTGTTGACCAGGAAAGCCTGACTAGGACGGAGCTTATTTTCAGGGTAGGACTGGGGAGAAACACTCCAGACGCATGTCTTTGGAATGTTTGAGGAAACCCATACGAATACAGGGACTACATGCAGACTCGGCACAGAAGGCCCCCCAGCTGAGAATCAAACCGGAGAACCTCTTGCTGTGAGGCGGCAACATTAACCTCTGCACCACTGCGCTGTCCAGTTGCCTAACTGCTAGTACACTCCTCACAGATTAGCAAATCTCAAAGCCACTCATTAATAAAAGTACATGTGCTACTGATTTTTCACAAATAAATAACACCATACTGTACTTCTCCATGTCACATTCCCTTCAAAACATTACTCATCTTCATTTGCTCAGGAAAAACTCCTGTCATAACCCAAACCACACAAGATTTCACACAAAAGGTAAAACTAAAAGTACATTTTTACCCTAAGCCATATGGTTCTCTACGTGATTACAATTAAGTGGTGATATTCACCTCAAGCCAGGACAATCCATTTCAGTTACATCTAAGTTACCTTCTTCCATAACCACCAGTACTATAGCCAGTTCCATCTATCTCTGTTTAACATCAACATACAACACGTATGTTGCAAAGTGTCTGGCCTCCTTTCCTTGATTGTTTGTAGCTCCCCTGACATCTTATTTCTTATTGAAACTTGTCTGAAACTAGATGTACAAAGTTATCTCATTCCTCTCCCCAGATATAGTATACTTTTCACAGACACAATTAACATGACATTATGCCTCCACAAAGTCCCTACATTTAACAGTGCCAGAATACTTACCAGCTTCCTAAACCTTAACCTGTGTAAAAGTTTGTGTCATTGCACTATAACTCCTCCTAGGTTAAAAAAAAAAAAAAATTACCATAACCAAAGATATTCTCTTCTAGGTAACCACTAATGTCCCCCACAAAACTTTCATATTGCGAGACCTAAATATCCGCTACAAGAACCTTGCATCCAGTCATCCACCAAATCCACCCAATTAAACCTTTTTACCTTCAACTAACTTATACATTGTATAACCAAATATGACAAAGCAAGTAAGAAAAACTCTACTCTAGACTCCATCCTCTCATCTAACCCTCAAAACATTACCTGCTGTGGCACTTTCTCTGATACACTAAGTGATCACCTCCCCACTTATGTTGTTAGCTGTCTGTAGCACAGTCCCAGGAACCAGCAGTTCAACTTATCCCGCAACCTAATTTCATTTAACAAAGAAAATACATCTTCATCATGGCCCAGAAATGTGAAGACTGAATAACTCAAAGTCCAGAATTGCATATACTAAGTCTGAGATTGCCATTTTTCAGAATATGTCCTTTTCCCTGAGGTATGACACTCTCAATATTATATATGTTTGGTAGGTATAGGATTTGTGTTTCACTTTGAGGTGTGCAAGGGGGCTTACCTCCTGCAAAAAAAGAAGTTTAAAGGATAACAACAGTGTCCGATATTTGCTCTTCTGTATTTTCAGTCTTTTTTTTTTTCGACATTTCAATAAAGAACCTTCATGGCTAACTTAAAACAACTGAAATATACTAAAAAAAACCCACCCTTAGATGAAGACTTTGATTTTGTTTAGTATCATAAACAGCCAAGCCGCAATCCTTACAGGAGATTAAAGAACAGTTTGACTTCATGGCTTACAAAATACCAAGCAACTAGTGAGAGAATGAGACAGAGAATGGAAAATGTGTTTAAACCATAAAACTGACCAAAACAGTCAAGCATTTATACTCCTAAGAAATCTTACTAAGTTGAAAACCATCATAGACAAGAAACACCATTACTATCACCTTCAGAACATATACCAGAAAAAATATCAAACTATTTAATAAAACTTGATAATCTTTCTCACTATCAAAGATCTCCCCAACCTAACCCTTGTCTCAATGAATCAGCCACTTGGAAGTGTAATACCCACTTCATGCAGACTACAGCTATACTCATACAAGATACCTACTCCTCTTACACATTTGGGACACACATCCCTCTAGCTCAAGCCATAATGACCACCTCTAATCACAGTTTCACTCTAAACACTGTACTAATATCAGAAAGCATTTATGTGAGCCAAAACTAACTGTACTAGTAGATGGCTGTCTTCCCACCAAATTCATAAAATGGCCACCAGTGCTCTTGCATGTCCCATTTGTATCCTCTTTATTATAACCATCCTAGAATCCTACTTACCAGCCATCTGAAAACAGTCTTACATTGTACCTTTACACAGTTGTGGAAGTTCAAACATGCTCTCCAGTACCATTCTTTACCATTGTGGAAAGTCTTGGGAAAAGGTGTATACTCACAGTTAGAAAAATGTCACTTACATTCCTGTCTCATACACAGTGCAAGTTTAGACCATAATATATAGCACAGGTACAGCTCTTGTCAGCTGCTTAAATACAATAAACAACAGCAGAAACTCAGGACAAGTGTATTTGCTACATTCTCACACCTGTCTAAGGTCTTTAATACCGTCTTGCATCAAATAGTTCTAGAACAGTTGGCCAAATTTAACCCTTCAACATCCATAGCTGCTTACATAATAGATTTGAATAGGCAAAATTAATTTTGTAACTTCCTGTCACTCAAGGTATGTGTCACAGAAACCTGGTTCAAAGCTGCGGAGAGCACCCCAGCCTAACCTGGTTACTCATCCTGTCATACATTCAGACCCCAAACTGAGGGAGCAAAGCAAAAGGAGGTGGAGTAACAATATATATATATATGTATATATATATATATATATATATATATATATATATATATATATATATATATATATATATATATATATATGTGTGTATAAATATATATATATATATATATATATATATATATATATATATATAAGACATGCACACCTCCAGGCTGGTCAAACAGTATGATGCATAGGAGACACTCCAGGTGCAGTTAACCATTGACAAGACCCCTATTCAAATCATAGCTAGCTACAGGCCTCCAACATTGACTCAAGATGCCCACTCCATCTATTTGGACCTGTTCAAACCTATCAAGATTCAACCCTTCTCCCTGATCTTGGGAGACTTTAACTATCCAACCATAGATTGGAAAAACTACTCTTGCCAAAACACAAATGCCCAGAGATTCCTTTATTTTGTCAATGCAGGTGCCTTGGACCAGCTGGTCAACACCTCCACAAGAGGTGATAATATCTTGGACTTGGTATTAACTAAAATAAGTAACCACTGCAGCATCCCTACAGTGTCATCCTCCCTGGTAAGATCCGACCACAAAGTGGTCACTTTCAAAATCATCTCCCCTGACCTCCCCAGCTAGGGCCAGACAAAAAAATCTTCTCCAAAGCTGATTACAACCTCCTGAAGGAAGATATAAACAGTTTCACAGCCCCTCCTCCTCCGTATGAACTGGCAGAAATGTCCAAACCAACACCAAAGTACTATACAAGCATTTATTTAGCTGCATGGAATCAGGGCTACCCGACGGGACAAAATTCTCCTCCTCAAAAAAGAGTAAATCTGTCTGGTGAACATCTGCAAAACCTGTCTGGTGGACATCTGCAATAAATAAACTCTATAATAAAAGGAAAAAAATTGCTGTCCAGGACCAAGAAGGAGTAGGTGCCTAATTGGAAGCAATCTCTCCTTAGCATGAACAATAAATAAGAGCACTAGTGAAATCCTCCATAGGAAACTTTGAGTCCAAGCTGGCCGCATCCACTAAAGGCAATCATAAGGCCATCTTCTCATGTGTCCACAGTCTCAAAGAAATCACTCAGATCTGCTCAGACTTGGTGGTCAAGGACACCACTTACACAAATGGTGTCGATATAGCCAACCTGCTGGCAGACAGGTTCAGTGAAAATTTCACCCCTCTGTCACCCCATCAGTAAATCAGGACATCCCCAGCACCTGCCCCCATCCCCTTATCTCTAGGGAGCAAGTCAATCACTGCCCTCTCAAAGTCAAAAAAATACATCCTCCATGGGACCCGGTAACATTCCAGGCTGCATCCTATATGAACTCGGGCAGGAACTTGCAGCAACATTAGGCACCCTATTCAACCAAAGCCTGAGTACTGGCTTCATCCCAGCTGAGTGGAGGACAGCCACTGTCATCCCTTTGCACAAAGGTGTAGTGTCCACCGATCCAGGAAAGTATAGACCCATCAGCCTAACTAGCCTGATCTACAAGACCATGGAATGGATTATCATGGACCTTATTAACAAGGACATTGGCAACGTCCAAACACTTGATCCCAAACAGTTTGGTTTTGTCAAGAGAAGGCCATGCCTGTTAACTTTGGTCAGCTTCTCTGAGAGAATCTTCAAAGACATGGACGAGGGGAAGACTGTGCACACCACCTACCTTGACCTGGCTAAAGCTTTCAATACTATTCCCAGCTCAGGTATAATAGATAAACTCTCTCAACTAGGCATCAATCCATATGTTACCAGATAGGTAGTAAACTGGCTCACTGATAGAACCCACCTAGTCAAAATAGGGAAAGCCACCTCAAGCAGTAATGAGTGGCATACCCCAGGGATCGATCCTGGGGCCTCTGTTGTTTGGGATAGACTTTTCTGAGGTGTAGGGCAAAACCAGTGGGCTATGACTGACCAAGTTTGCAGATGACTGTAAGCTAGGCACTGTCAGCAATTCCCCTAGTAATGCGGACATCCTCCAAGATGGTCTCACCCAAACAAATGACTGGTGCCAGAAACATGGCCTCAAACTGAATGCCAAAAAATGCATCATCATCCCCTTTCAGGAGAGTGACATTTGCACATTGATAACAAGTTCCTAAGAACGCAATCAGTTCTGATGGACTTGGGCACCCAGGTTGATAGCAACCTGACTTTTGACCATTGTACGGAAGGCTTTCTACATGGGCCACCTCATTAGGAAGGGTATCTCATCCAGGGACAAGGAGGTCATAACATCCCTGTATTTTTCCCGTATAAGACCCATTATTGATTACAATGTCCCTTTTGACATGTATCTCACAAAGCACATGTAGCAGCTGGAGAGACCACAGAGGTTCCTCACCAGGAGAATCCAGGACCTCAAACATCTTCCCTACACAGATGGGCTAAAAGCCCTGTCCCTCTACTCAGTTTCATACAGACTCCTCAGAGGTGACCTCTGTCTGGCATGCAAAGCAATCTCAGACTCTGTCTTGATGGGACTGCAAGTTATCCCTCGAGTAACTCACACACACGACCTCAACCTGGTCTGTGACATCAATAGAACTTGTTGGCCAGACAGATTTGTGTCCCAGAGACTCTCCCTTCTGTGGAATAGACTCCCTCTCCACGTCAAGCAGAACACCTCATTATCCCTTTTTAAGCGCAGCCCGGATAATGGGATGGGGAACAGAAAATACACCCCTGGGATTCCATCTGTGTCCCTGCTGGACAGGGGCATCGGGTGTTGACTTGTTGGTACATGGGCTAAATTATTGGCTAGGCTTGTAAGAGCCTCAGGGCCAATAGCCTAGTAATGTCCTATGATCCTATAAGGATCTGTTATGGGTCCACTCCTATTTACCATATTCAGCAGTGACCTACAGTGAGCCACCAAACCAGCATCCATTGTCCAGTATGCTGATGAGGTAACATTCAATTGACAGCCACCTTCCACCAAGAACTGGAAAAACAAATTCACATAGTTTCCATGAACATTGAACTTCAGCTAAAATTGACAATTACTGCATAACTGCAAGAAAAAGCTAATATAGTTTAGTACAAAGCCAAACTCAGATTATAACTCACTGTTCATTTTCAAATCAGTGTATAATATTCTAATAGAAGTCATTCAGCACAATAAAATTCACTGTCAAATCAATCTACAATATTAAAGTAGAAGTCATTCAGCACAGTAAACTTGTAGGTGTAAAAAGAGGACAGGTTATCAGTCATCAAAAATGCAATCAAAAGAAAGTCCTCCATTGCAGAACAAAGTCATTCTTAACAGATATGTCTAGAAAGACACTCTTCCCCTCCTTGCTACCATCACTTTTATCTTTCTTCAGTTTTTTTTTTTACAAACTTGCAATCTTCACAGCCTAAGAAATCAGAGCAATACTGTAATCCATTTGCCAGTTTCACGGCCAGCATGCCATCCAAAACTCACCTCTGTTTAGCAGTGAAACACCTGAACTGGGTCGAACTACCTGTCATATACACAATTACAAGTAGCTCACAATATTATTTATCGTCCTAACAAATGCCCATCCCTAAGTAATCTTCAGAAATGAGCTGTAGATAAGTGTTCTTTCCAAGGGCAAACTTCCACTACCATCTCAATCTAATAACACAACTGGTGGCTCCATATACTCAGCCATGTTGCACAGTTGTGGAATAATACCCCCTTACACCATGATTAACTGAGAACACTCATCAATTTAAAATCCAGCACATTCCTGTGGTAGTTAACAGTGGCGGACACATCCTATTAGCACTGCCACCCCTTCCCCCTCAGTCACTCTTCTTGGACTTTGTAAATACAAACACCCTTGATCAAGTAGTGAATACGCCCACTAGGGGCTCCAGCATGCTCACAAATATCGGAGAACACTGCAACACCCCATGTTTCATCCTGCCTCTTGGGGTCCAACCATAAAGCCGCATCCTTTGAATTCAAAATCAACTCTGCAATCCCACTAAAAACAGTAACTTTTAGGAGCTATACCAAGACAAATTAACTGTTATTAAGTAATGTGTTTTTGAAATTTAGTGCCCCTCCAAACCCCAAGAACACAGCAGATTATGCTAAAGTGCTCTGACAAACTCTGTACAACCATGTCAGTGGCTGCATAGAGGCTGCTGTACCTACCAGACGTAAGCCAGGACTAGCCCCAGAAACCGGACTGTTGACATCCCAGATCAAATAAGATATACAACAAAAGGAAAAAAATATATGGCAAAAATCAGGAAGGGTAATTCCCACAGAGATATATAAACTCCCATCAAAATAAATAGGGAACTAAGAAGGCTAATTAGGTCAAGCAAAGCCAACGTTGAGGTTAAAATAGCCTCCCAGGTGAAAGATATCTGTAAGACCTTCTATATCTATGCCAGAAACCTCAAGGGCAGCACACAACAATGTGCTGAACTGGTGGTTAGTGGTGCCATGTTCACTGAGCCTGGCAACGTAATGAACCTATTAGAGGACAAATTCAGTTCCAACTTTACCCTTCTGTCACCTCCAAGCATCCCCTCAAAAAATACCCTTAAACATAACCCCTTCAACTGTAATTAGGGAGCATGTACCCCTTCAACTATAACTAGGGAGCCAAGAACACCATCTCAGTGGGTCTTAGTAACATTCCAGTATGTCTCCTGAGCAGTCTAAAATGCAACTTATTATTATTCTTGGAGTCATTATTTAACTATAGTCTTAAAACAGGCTTTGTGCCAGGTGGATGGAGGACTGCAGTAATCATCCCCCTTCATAATGGAGGACCTTCAACAGATTTTGGAAACTACAGACTGATTAGTCTGACTAGTCTTATTTGCAAAGCCATGGAAAGAGTTATCATGGAAATTATTGATACGGACATAGACCTTCAGACACTAGAGCCATTCCACGTTGGCTTTGTCAAAAGAATGCCATGCTTACTGAATCCGGTGGACTTCTTTGAAAAGGTCACTAAGGCAATGGATGAGGGGAACATAGTGCATGCTGCCTGTCCAGATCTGGCTAAAGAGTTTGATGGAATACCCCACTCAGTCATTGTCAACAAATGTACAGAACTTTGTATAAACCCCTTTATAAATTGCTGGATAGCTAGCTGACTCACTGATAGGACCAGGAGATTAGAATCGGTGAGACCATCTCCACAGAGAGGCTGGTCACTATTGGAGACCCCAGGTCTCTGTGCTTGGCATTGACTTCTCAGATGTGAAAGCCAATGTCAAAGGCCTGTGGCTGACCAAGTTCACAGACGTGATTTCAAACTGGGAACAATCTTTGAATCCCCTAAGATCAGAACAACCTTCAGGAAGATCTAACACAGACAAATGCTTGGTGCCAAAGCACTGGCTCAAAACACAATAACAAGAAATGCATTATAGTACCTTTTGGGAAGTCTGCCACAATGGGTTAACTATGTAATCAGTAAAACACCCCTAAAAGTTGTTTCACCAGTCCGGGATCTGGGAACTCATGTAGATAGTAACCTAGCTTTTGACCAACATGTGTCCAAGGTAGTAAGAAAATCCTTTTATATTGCTCAGCTTAGAAACAAGCTCCAGAGAGGTTATCATTCTGTTGCATTCTGCCCTCATCAGACCCATCGTGGAGTATAATGCCCCTTCGGTATGTACTTTACTTGACACATGCAGCAACTAGGAAGTCCACAAAGGTTCCTTACAAAAAGTATAGCGGGAGTTAACACAATGTCTTAACTTGATTGTCTAAAAGCCCTGTCTCTTTACTCGGTATCATACAGTCTTCTGAGAGGTGATCTTTGCCTGCAATATAAAGCATTTCTGGACCCTGTTTTGATGAACCTGTTTGCACATCCACAAAACGAACAACATCAGAACTACTAGATTAAAAGACCTAAATTTTGCATGCAACATAAACAGGACATGTTGGAGAGACAAAAGAATTTCTCAGGGAATTCTCATTATCCAGAACATGATTCCCATCCATCCATATGAAGCAGAGTTACTCACTGTCCCTACTTAATGCAACTTAAACCAATGGATAGGTAACTGGAAATGGATCCCTGATCTGGCATCTATGTCTCTAATGGACAGAGACAGTCAGTAAATCACCCCCTGTATAAGTCCAAATTTGTGGGTCACATTTGAGTTGCACAGCTAGGCTTATAAGGGCCCTGGTGATCGTTAGCCTAGTATACATCTATGAACCTATGAACCATGGTAATCTTCATCAGTTTGAAGCACTGTTTAGTATGTCTTATTCCAAGCCGCAGAAGACTGTTTGCCGTCCAGCTTGCACTGACTGGAGACCATTCATTGTTTTTCTTGCAGTGCACCCTTGTTGTGATTGCGGATGCCATTTGCTGCATACCATACAAACTATTGAGGGGAGTGTACTACATTTAAAATGGTAGCAATTTCAATTGTAATTCATTGGCTCCTTGCAGATGTCATATGTACCTCTGTGATGCATCACGTGCATTGGGCTGTTGTCTTATTACTGCTGCCTTTAAGAATGCAACATAAAGCACTACATTAACAAAGCACATTTAAACTTTGATTTTATGGCTTGTACACATATCCATGCCTAGTTGGGTGGTGTATGACATAAAGCTATATCACTTATGGCTCACAACATTTATGTCAGACAGAAAAAGAAGGGAGATACCTGGCACAAGTTTGAAAGCATTCAGCTTTGTACCAGCCTCGTGTGCATAGCTTGTGTGGTGAGAAGCATAAAGGAGGAAAGGCTTACGCTGCACATCAGATATAGAATAGCAATAAAGGTATATACCTTTGTAGTCCATCTGTATGTGGGAATCTCTGTATGCATGCTACAAATCTGGGAAATCTCGTGTACAATTATGTGTTGATGCATCTTCACATTCATTTCACAGAAGCATTTCCATTTTTGGCTTGTTTCTGTAGCATCCTTCATCACTGCTTACTTTGAGGTTTTCAGCATGTTAGCTAAACAACTTTACCCTGAAACTAAGTTTCCTTACTTTTGCCCTCACTAATAATCTTACTTACTGAGAACCTACTCATAATTTTCTGTCTCAACATGTGTCACACTTCTTTTGCAAATAGGTGCAAAGAAAATAGAAAAAAATTGACAAATTACTACCCCTTCTAGCTATGCTGCTGTCATTTAGGGATAGATTGTGAACAGAGTTCTTCCTTCCAGCTGTGCTACCATTTCACTTAGGGATGTATTGTGTACGGAGTTTTTTCTTCCAGCTGGGCTACTGTGTCATTTAGGGATGTATTTTGTACAGAGTTTCTCTGCATATTTTCAACTAGCCAGTCTTATTACCCAGACTGATACTCTGGCATGTTCTGCCAGACATAGGTTCATTTATATGTGGTGAAGGGCTATATCCCATTGCTGAAGCCAGTGTGTTCTTCATCCAGGTCCATCATTTCATCTGCTGCTTTAGTCAGATTATAAAAAAAAAAAAAGATACCATGTCCTGTTCTAACAGATATCTGACATTTAAAGTCAGTTCTCTCTCTCCAATTATGAGAAGGTGGTAATGGCTCTGTCTGAGTTCTGCCCTCAAGTGCCTGTTGGTGCTTGTTTACCGATACCCTGCACCACTGAAAAAATAGCTTGTGTCTAAAATATGTTTTATCTACTATTTCCCTGACAGAAGTCCCACTTGAGTACTCCAAGCAGACAAATGAATTTACTTTTTTAAACGGTGTTGTAACATATAAGGTAAAGTACTTTCAGTGCCCTTTTAGAGCACACACCAGTAAATTGTTCTTGCTACAGGGCATGACATCCTGTATGTATAGTTAGTGTTTTATTTAATGTTTGTTCCCCAGTTAAATCAACTGACCCAAAAAGGACCAGTTTCATGCATGATCTGGATGAAAGGCAGTATAGTAGCGGCAGACGTGTAAGTACATTAATCAGCTAATGACCACCTGCATAAATGTTAGTGTAGGAAATAAAATAGATACATATGCAAATAAATAAATAAAACATAGGTGTAAAACTTATTACTGTAACAGTCAAGCATCGAAATAAATCAGATGAAGACACAAGAAAAATACGACTAAAGATGTGCTGCAGTCAGTTCTTTATATACGTACAAATATATATCCATCTGATTTCAGCTGAGTATGGGGAATATGATAAAAATGACGAATGTGTACAGAAGGGTTAGCAGTCTATCTAGTAGAAACAAGTTTGCTGTAATGTTTTCACATTCGCCTTCAGTAAGTGGTTGTCTACAGCAGCCTGGTTAGGATGAGTGTGACAGTAGCTGATCATTGTCACAGAGCTGCATCCAGGAGTGTCGCCATTTACAGCATAGTTCTTCCATTGAATTTTTGTCTATGTCTTGTGGAGTCTGCATCCACTCCCCGTCTGTGTGGACATTATCCACGTGTTTTGGTTTCCTTTATCAGACCCTCCACTGGTGTGTGTGTGTGTATCTGTATGTGTATATATATATATATATATATATATATATATATATATATATATATATATATATATATATATATAAATAAATATATATACACGTATAGATATATATATAATGTATGTCTCTGGCCATTTGAACTTTTACTTTCATCCCATTCTAACACCAGAAGGGTACATAGACTGTAACTCTCTCTTTTTGGAGTTGCAGTAAGGCAGGCACTATTCCCAGATAGGATTTATATATATTTTCATTTATCTTCTCAGTTTATTGGGGGAACTACTGATTGTTAGCTTCGAATGTTAAGCTTGAGCCACACCTTATTTTTACTTGAAAGAAAAAATAAGACTGAACTTTTTTCCTTACAAATTATTTTTTTTTTTTTTGTTCAAGGCATCATCAAGTCAAAAATTGTAAACAAAAAGCTCTAAGATCCATTTAAGAGCATCTGTAAACCTATGACTGCTGGGTGCCTAGCAACCCAGAGATTCCCAGCTTAATTCAGTCGCATCTTCTAGACTTATAGGAGTAGAATCTGGGCCGGTTAGGGTGTGTTAAAACAGTGGGGGAAGCTAAAAAGTAAAACAATGTGAAAAAGCAAGAAAAGTAGTCTGAATAGTGTGGGAGCAGAATCAGGGAGGAGGAATAAGAAGGGGGCACAGGCGAAGTGCAGGGGGTGGACTAGTGTGTAACACAGGGGTCCATGGAATATTTTCTGTAGGGCTCCATTTCACATAAGGCTGGCCATTTTGATTGCAGTTAGACATGTGAGCTGCAGGTAAGATGGGTGACAAAACAGATAAATGTATTCATTGTTCTCCCACTCTCTTCAGTTTTGATATCCTCACCATAGCAAATACCTTCCTCAGAAGGTTAAAGCGTATTCTGTCAGAGTGTCGGCTGCTTTTAAGGCATTTTGGAAAGGGATGGGTTCTAAATCTTTTCTAGAGGCAGATATTTGATAATCTGTACACACCTTCACCAGGCATTTCAAGATTTACTCTTTCTCCAGGGCCAGACCAGGATTAGTTATATAAATTTTGTAGGTGGTGTCAGTCAGGCTGTGACAGTTGTCCCATAAACCTGTATGCTACTCTAGCAGTGATCTAATAATGAACATAAAACAGTTAGGTAAGTAAACTTAACCATAGCTTAACTCCATGCTCCAAATACCATAAATATCCAACCACACTTAATTCCTGTTCACCTTCTTTAATCTAACGTCTTCTAGCTTCCTGCTCTTCTCCTATGAATCTTCTCCATCGAACCCTCCCATACCTTTTCTGTAAACCCCTCCAGTAAGACGTCTGTCCCACACACCATCAGAAAACTTATTTCACTATGTTCTTTAATCTTTTCGCTCAATGTATCTGCATTGGTTTACTGCCCCTCTACTTCACAATCTGTTGTTTGCCACCATTTATCTGCGCCTTACCTCACCAATAGTAGCCAAATTGCTCATCTACGAATGCTGTATACAAGCCTAAACTTGGAAACTAATGTTAACAATGGACACTACTGTATGTGTTCTGTTTATTTGCTTTTGTTTGCTGACAGGTATCTCATTTTTTTTATTTTTTTGTTGCTGACTAATGTATGTCTGTAGGCATTTCTATAACTTGTGCCATGCAGATAATGTATTTATGTACTGCAGTAGGTCTACTTAGTTGTTCTTAAGGTTTAATGTATATTATTTCTTTTCTCTTTTAGTTTAGTAGTGGGCTCATTAGTTTAACATGCACGTTTTGTTGAAAAGGGGCTTGTGTCCAGTCGGACTATCCCTACAAACAAATGCTAAATGTAGAAATAATAACAGTAGATGTTCAAACAGATCACTGTTGCACTGATCCCAACATCCTCCTTACCTTGTTTCAGATTTTTTTTCCTTTCTGGAGATCATTTTTATTATGGGATGGAATTCCTTTTCCCCATCCTGCTTTTCTTTTAGCACGTAAATATCCAAATTGAAAACCTGGTCTGGTTGCTTACATATATCTCTCTACATCACTGTCCTAGAGAGGCAGGAAAACTCAGAATTTCGCTGCCCAAACATCTGATTTTATACCAGCACATCATCTCATATAATTAGACATATATGGTGCATGTGGAAGATACCAAAATTTTTTGTATATTGGCTGGACATCTGACCTTCGGCTGGAAACATCTCATATAGCTATACGTTACTGCAAAAGTGATCTGTTTAAACATTTACTTCTGTGGTAGGTTTGCTTATACAACTTTAAATTTGTGTTTGAAGTAAGAGAAAAGAAAAAAAAGACATTTCACAAATGCAAGAAATATGTGGTTCATTTAAGTTCTACATTTTCCATATGTTGCAACGCCGCACACTGAATTGCATCAGAAGCTTGTTAGGATTTCACTCGGCACAATATAAAACTATCAGCTTTTTATATAATAGTTAACTTCTCTTTTTTACTGAGAGGCCTCTGCTCACTTGGGTTCTATCTTTCCTATGACCACTTCATACACATGTCAAATCCCCCCCCCCTCAGTAGAATTTCACTGTTATCATCATCATCAACCCTCTTTTTCTCATTTTCTACATGGGGTGAGGGTGTCATGCCAACTGTCACCATCTCTGTCTATTCAGTGCCACCCTCCTTTTCAGCACTCATGCCTGACTGTCGCAGATCTTCTCTAACACAGTCCATCCATCTCTTTGCTGGGCACCCTTGTTTCCTCCTGCCTATCCCAAATCTTCTTCACCAGATTGTTTTCTGCTTTCCTGCATGTGTGCCTGAACCACAATAATCTTTTCTCTTTGATCTTCTCTACAATCGGAGCTACTTGGGCTTCTGCTGTGATGTCCTTAATTCTTCTTATGTCCCACAGTGTAAATCCTACACCCATATCAGGCACTTGATCTCCATCACATCTGTCTTTCTCACCTGCTGCACCTTTACTGCCCAGGTTTCTGTGCAACACAGTAGTACTGGTTGCACCACTGTTTTATACACCTTAGTTCGCAGCTTCTCTGGCATTCTTCTGTCACACACTACCCCTAACACTCTGTGCCAGTTGGCTGCAGCTCCTCTGATTCTAGCTCTGAACCCCTCATTCAGACTTCCCTTCTCTTCAACTATCCCTCTCAGATCCTTGAAGCTGTTAACCTGTTTCACTATTTTCCCTTTAATCTCAGTTCTCAGCTTCTTCTGATTTCCTCCCATTTGCTGCCATTACAACTGTCTTTTCTGTATTCATTTTCATGCCATGTGCCTTCACTTTTGCATTACATTCCCCTATCCTTTGCTGAAGTTCTTGCTCTGAGTCTGCCTGTAATGTCACATCGTCTGCATATTGCAACTTTGTTGATCTGTCCCTTTCAACCTGTTTGCTAATGTAACCATCACCAGTATGAACAGCAGTGGGGTCAGAGCTGAACCCAGATGCATACCTACTCCCACTGGGAACCCCTCTGAGACACCAAACACTGTTTGTACTTGAGTCATTGCGTCCTTGTACATAGTCTGCACTAATACTACCAGTGTTTCTGGGACTTCAAACCACCGCAGGACTGACCAGATAAGCATTTCTGGGACCTGACTTGGCAGTCCTGGACAAATGACACAATGTAAGAATGTTGCTGCGTTTGCTTTTGTGCAATTGTACTTAGATTGTTTCAGAAGTAGCATGTAAGTGAGATTCTGCCCTCATCAGCACTTCACACATTGCTCTAGCTATATTGCTTAGATTGTAGCTAAAACAAACAATGTAGTCACCTTTTCTACTGCGCACACTTAAGAATTATGTGACTTGTTTTTCTCAGAAAGCCAGTGCAATACTTTTCCTGCACGCACCCTGACTTACTTTTTCAGTAAGCCACCTTAAGAGTTTTCTTTATTATTCCATTATTTCTGAACAGCTTTTATAGCACTCTCTGTATTGACTACTGCTTCATATTTGTAAGTACACTGTCTTTCCGCACTTTGCATTTGGAGAATTTTCCCATCTTTACCCAAGTCACAAGTAATTTGGCACCACAGTTTGTTGGTTTCAGTTCTACATTCAAAATGTTGTGTGCTACTTTTTGCTGTGTGAAAATTCATCACAGTTTTGACATATTCTCTCTTACAGTAATTTCCTTACCAGTAGTCTTAAGCATGTTTCTTATTGCAACAACATCTGTCGTCACACTATATTTGTATATTTCTTCAAACAATTTAGTATATTCATGCTCATATTTTTGGTAAATAACTTTCCAGAAATTTAGTATACACTCCGTTAGTACGAAATTGTTTCATGTCACTTTGTAGAACCTTTCAGAATTAGTTGTCATTCTGTCATGCAATTCTTGTTAAACTTGATTTATTTAAAGTTATTTCACTTCATTCTCAGAGTGTACTTTCTGCGTCTGGCACTGCTTATTTTGGTGTGGTAAAGAAAAATAGACTCTCAATTTTTAACATTCAGTTAAGAATTCGTTGACTGAAACTTCTCTAAGGAGGGTTGCTCTGTCACACCCATTTCAGTACACACACTTGTTTGTAATAAATTTCACTTTTGTTTGACTTACAATAAGTTCAAAACATTTTTGTGTCTTCTCACTCTGGTTACTAATAGCAGAAGTCATATTTTGCAAAAAAAAAAATTAGCAGTTTCAGAGATTTCCAGGATAGCTTTATAGTGATCAACAGCTTAATTTCAGCTCTCCCGTTGTGAAAACAGAAACTGGGGAAAAAAGGGAAGGTGAAATTGATAGCTTGGGTAAAATACTAAGTACACTGCCTGGATACCAGCAAAGAAGAAATATGGAGAATTTAAAAAGAAAAACTGCTAGAAAAAGTGAAGAGAAAGCGCTGATTGGGAAGAATCCTGCAGCTGTTCTGCAAAAAAGCAGTTCAAGTTTCATCTTTGGAGCAAAAGATGGCTTCTAGTAATTTAGAGCAAAAAATAAATCAGATATATTCAGAGGTGATTGAAATAAATGAAACATTGAAGAAATATATCAACTTAAATAGCAAAAGCTGGAAAAATGGAAGAAGTTTTAATTAGCTATTCAAATGAACTAATAAACCTGCCAAAATCAGAGGGTGAAATGAAGAAAAGGTTGAGGCTGAATATGAAGCTTATCCCAAAACAGAACCTCAAAAATTCAGTTCCTCAGTGTGTAAATTGCTCAGAAATCAAACAAAAGCAAGAAAGAACACAGTACAACATTAAAAAATACACATCACAGTATATCTTATGAAAGCCTTGTGTAAAACGGTTTTATATGTGAGACTGTGGACAGAAAATAAAATCAAATGTATTTGAGTGTTGTGGTATATACTTTTTTAGTGCTTGATTGTATTCTTGAATATAAGGCTTCTCAAGAAGAGCTGTTTCAAAAATAGTGCATTTAGGAGACAGCATGGGCAGTACCCAAGAAACCGAAAGGAACAGACTATCAATTTTAGGAAAGCACAAATAAGCAACTAGACTGATGCTCCACAGCAGGATTTTGAGTGTATGCTCAAAACCTGGCCATGAGAAAGCAGTCAAAACCTATATTAATAAAGATGGAATCGTAGCAGCTGAAGCAGTTGATCCTGACAAAACTGTGGCAGAAAGGAAAAATTATTCACAATTGGAGATAACTGAGTTTTGTGGAAAATGATAATTCACTGTACACCTGACAGAAAAGAAGCTAATTTATCCCAACATTTAGTGAATGTTGAGAGGTAGGTGTAGGATTCAAACTGCTGTGTTCAGCAGTTTTTAGAATATGTTTTCCTGAAGGATCAAATGCATATTTTATACAGAACAGGCTAAGGAGGAAATAAGAAAGTTTGCCTAAGAAAAAGTGAGCCAGCAAGCAGGGAATTCTGCTTCTCATTCTTTTGACAGTAAAGCTTTTCGAGAGACTTTGCCAATGAAACATTTTTCAATGCTCCAAAGAAAACTGCTTTAGAAAATAAAAAAAAAAGCACAGGAGTTGACTGGAAGATTCAGGAGTACCTTAAACTTGAAACAGAGTCTGGTGTTTGGAGATGGAAATGATCAGGAAGAAGATGAGCAACACTGAAATAAATGGAGACTATAAAGCATCAGTCACACTTATGAAACATGTCTTTGAAGGATTAAGTGGCTGAAAAAAATGGGCATTTGTTGGCTTTGTTAAACTTCTGGTTGGATTGTAAAGTATATATCTTACTTTGTCATTATAGTATAGAGCAACACTAAACGGAAACATGACTGTAAGTTAAACAATTTTTGTTCTTATTAGTACTTGTATGAAACATAAGATATATACTCTGTGTTATATTGGAAATTAGTTTTGTGTAGTGTACATTCAGAAGTATTTTAAATGGCTGTGTGTTTGGGAGTATTTTTAGTGACTAGTGTATGGGTTAAAGATAGTAAAGTACACAAGTACTTTAATTTCTTTGTTATAACAACTATAGACTTTACAGTGTAACAAGAATACTGGACAGAAACAATTCTAAGTTAATATACTGCTACGATCTTTGGTGGTGCTGCTGCGGTAGCGTTGTCGCCTCACAGTAAGACGTTGTCCTGTTCGATTCTCAGCTAAAGCGTCTTCTGTGTGGAGACATGCATAAATGGGCGTACCTTCGTTGAAGGTTGTGCATCAGAGCTGGCAACTCGGTACGTAAAAATCTACTGCCAATCATTAGCGGACCGGAGTTCCGCTGTGGCGATCCCTAACCGGGAAAAGCCGAAAGACTCACCAACATACTGCTACGATCTTTGGCTGCTTGGGTGGGGTGTAAAAAGTGTATTAATTATAGAATATATAGAATTAAGAGGATTCCCTTGTTTTTACAAGACTGGATGCCTTGATTGATGTCCTTGGCTTAAGCTATAAACAAGCTTTTTTTTTGTAAGCAAATAGCTATAAAAAAAGACAAAATAATAAAAGTCATGAAAATGCTAAGTTACATGCATCTGAAAATGTATTGGCTTGTTTTTCTGTTAGTAAATGCTCTCAGTGGAAAATGAGAAGTCTGCAGCTGAACGCAGTTGGTCAGTTGAATTCTATACATTGTGTTCTGAATGAAATAAGATTCCTATATGCATTTGCAAAGTTGATAGCTGATTTTTTTCCTCATTGCTGATTACTTTTGAATGGAGATGAGCTTGTCTGCAGGTGCAAGCAATTAATCTTGAGAGTTCTAAGCATTCTTTGCTGAGGGGAAATGCAACATTTCTAGGTACAATGGCAAGTGGTTCAGTGAAGAATGAAGTTTGAAATTATGGAAAATGAATAAGAGAGAGCCTCGCAAGCAACCTTTGATAGAGGCTTGCACAGTTTAGTTTTATTTAAAGATGGCCAGTACACAATACGAACAGATGACGACTGACTTTAATGATTGACTTAGTTTCTGTTGTCATTCTAAGGGGTGCAATATTTGTCCTCCCCCGTAGTGCCTTTTTTGGCAATGCCAAATTGAAAATCCTTCCAAATAGCAAATTAAAACCAAAAAATTTAAAGGTGTTACTGCTCATTGGTTTGGAGTCTAAACAAAAAACTCCACTCCCTACAAGCTCTCTACCCCTAGAGAATGCTAGCATTTGTACAGTCACTGAGACATGGTGTAAAGCTATGGAGAACACTTTTGGCAGTGCAAGGTGAAAATGCCTTCCATGTACGCATACCAGTTACTACACAGGCAGGGACTAAAGATGGAGATGTATCAATTTGCTTAAAAACTAAACAGAATGATACACTTGCGCTTCTCCATGCAAACAGGGCGATACACTTGAGCTTCTCCGTGCTCAAATCACCATACTCAGTCCCATATCACTTCCTGCTAAGCTATAGGTCCATTTTATGACTGAGGAAACCCATAACATGTATTTAAGCTTAGTGGAAGCACTCGCCATCCAACCCAATACCATATTCATGGGCAACTTTAAGTACCCCACTGTTAACTGGGAATCATATACAGCACCAAATGTGCAGGCACAGATTCCTGGATTTTGTAAACACAAATTCCCTGGGCTAGATTGTCAGTATGCCAACCAGTGTCCTCACTAATGTGGAACAGCACTGCAGACACCCTAGTGTAAACTGTTTCCTTTCAAGTAAAAATAAAACCTGGAACCCCAGCTAACCCTGGAATATTAAGATTCAGGAAGTACTCTAAGGCTAATTTCCTACTATTAAGTGATAATCTGGCAAAATTTGAAGCCCCTTCAAACTCTAAGAACACTATTGACTATGTGGATCTGAATACAGAAACCCTATGCGGGCATGTTAATGGTTGCATAGAGGCAGCTCTACCCATCAAGAATAATTATAGAACTAATTTGAAAAACAAGCTACCCTGGTGGAGTCACAACATTAGTTAGGATGTCATATAGAAAAAAGAAAATCATGGCAAAAATTAGGATTTGTAGCACACAGCAGAATAAAAGTGCTGTCTTAACAAACAACTCAGAGGATAAGTAAAGTCTACAAAACCAAATTTGAGGTACATTTGGCCTTCCAGGCCAAGGGCAAACAAAAGGTATTCTTTAGCTATGTCTGCAGCCTCAAAAGCAATACAGAGTTGTCTGTAGAGCTCATTGTTAATGGAGACGCCTATCCTGAGCAGGAGGTATAGTAAACCTACTGGTAGACAAATTAATTTCTAACTTTACTCCAAATATAACTCCTACTATCACTAGGGAACAGGCCCTCAGTTCTCTCTCTACGACCAAGAACACTGCATTGATTGGCCATGACAATATCTCAGGCTGCTTTCTAAATAGCATGAAACATGAGCTGTCAGGCCATCTGGAATTACTGGTTAACCATAGCCTCTAGACATGGTTCTTGCCTCATGAATGGAGAACAGCAACCATCATCACAGTGCACAGAGGTGGGCCATCTGTAAACCATGGAAACTACAGACGCGCAAGTCTCACTAGTTGCATATGCAAAGCCATGAAAAGAATTACCATGGAAATGATCAGTAATGAAATGGGTAATGTGCAGACACCTGACCCAATTTGATTTTGTGAAGGCCACGGCATGCCTCCTCAGCCAGGTGGACTTCTTTGAGAATGTCATCAAAGCAATGGATGACAGCAGAATGGTTCACACTCCCTACCTTGACCTGGCCAAGGTATTGGACACAGTACCCCACTCTGGCATTGTTAGCAAACTCAAGAGGTTAGGTATAAACCCTTATGTCACCCAGAAGATAACCAGTTGACTCACAGAATCCAGGAAGCTAGAATAGGAGAGTCCACTTCTGCAAAGAGGCCAATCACCTTTATTCTCCCTTAGGGATCGGTCCTTGGACTGCTCCCTTTTGGCATCTGCTTTTCTGAAGTCAAAGCCAGTGTCACTGGTCTCTGACTGACCAGTTTTGCAGATGACTGCAAATTAGAAGCAGTCATAAAACCTCCCACTGACACTAATGTTCTCCAGGAAGGGCTGATGCAGACAAATAACTGGTGTCACAGCCATGGTCTAAAACTGAATTCCAGGAATTTCATAATAATATCCTTCAGGACGTTAGCCACCACTTGTAACTATATATTGGCAAGATAATCTAGTAGTCAATGATTTGGGGACACACACACACAGACAGTAATCTAGCCTTTGACTATCATGTGTCTACTGTAGTGAGGAAATCATTGTATGTTGCGCAACCTATAAATGAAGGCATGTCATCTAGGTCCAACAAGGTTATTCTACTGTATTTGGCATTCATCAGATCTGTCATTGTGTATAATGCCCCTTTTGGTTTATATCTAACCAGGTGCATCGAACAATTTGAATGCCCACATGGAATCCTTAGCTATATCTGCAACCTCAAAGGCTTGAGTTGTTTGCAGAGCTCATTGTTAATGGAGCCAGCTATTCTGAGCAGGAGGTATAGAGGACATAAGTAACATATGATATGTAGACTGCCTCAAAGCTCTATCTCTATATTCTGTCTGCAGTAGGCTGTTGAGGGGAGCTCTATGCCTGGCATACAGGGCATTGTTGGATCCCACTCTGATGGACCTCCTCCACATCCACAAAATAAATAGCACCAGAATTACCCATTCTAAAGATTGAAACTTTGCCTGTGATATAAATAGAGCCTGATGAAGAGACAGAGATGTTTCCCAGAGACTACCCCTTCCCTGGAACAGGCTCCTCATGCATGTGATACAGAGTTCTTCCCTAATCTAATTCAAATGTAAATTGGACAGTTGGATGGGGGATAGGAAAGTCATCAGTGGTTTGGCACCTATGTCTCTAATGGACACAGGCAGCCTATAAATATTTCATATTCCAGGCCCCTGCTTGTAAAGTTTCATATCCCAAGTCCCTGCTTACCTTTACCAAGGGTACCAGAACTTGTCAGAGATTTGATGAGATATGACTAGGCTTAAAAGCCACCAGTGGTCATTAGCCTGGTACACACTTATGAAGCTATGAACTTTTTCTTAGGGTAAACGTTAATGTTTTCTGAAAGCATACAAGTTGTTTTTCACATCTGTCTAAATTTATGGCAAAGGTGTTGCCAAAATCGATAGATCTGGATCAGTGCTGTTTTGTGGAGGGGAGTCAAACATTTGACAACATTAATAGAACAATGATGATCCAGAGGGATGCAGAATGTAAAAAAAAAAAAAAATTGTTGGTGGGTATTGATGCAGAGGAAGCACTGAGCAGAGTAAGCTGGGATTTTATGATTAGAGCAGTGGATGCATTTGCATCCTTTGATACAAGAATAAGGTTAATTAGGAGGATATTTGAAGAGGTTGGAGGCAAGAATTAAAATGGGGGGGCACTCTGATAAAATTATGTCCTCTCTGCCTTTTCTTTCCCAGTGTCTTTAAACATAAAGTAAGTAAATAAAGGACTCAGAAATTAAAGGATATAATTGGTTTGGTAGTCAAGAAAAGTTGGCTTTAATTGTAGATGATATTGTTTTTTACTTGATAAATCCAGAGAAGGACATCTCGGTGTTGTGGAACATTTTGAAACAGTTTCACGTTTGTTCAAGATATAAACGTAATGACGATAAAATCAAGACTATAGCCATAAACTATGTGCCCACACATGACTTGGTTCAGCAATACACTCATTATGAGGACATGTTGAGATGACGTATTTAGAAGTACGGATTGAAAAGGCTTCTGTTGTGGCAGCTAAGGATATGTGGGAAGAGACTAAACAAAGATAGTTTGAGAAGCTTGAAACTCTTGTTTATGAAGATGCATAGTAAGATACAAGCAGTGAAAAATGTTTTAGTCCCTTTAGATTTGTGTACTGCTCAGGCATATTTTTATCAACCAGAGTAGAAGTTGTGGACAATAATAAAGAGTTGAATTAATTTATCCAGGAAGGAAAGAGGGCAAGTGTTAAGTGGGATAAGTTGATACTTCCTATACAAGAAGGTAGTTTAGGATTACCTGATTTGAAAGGATATTTTATACCTACACACATGTAAGGCTCGTATACATAATGCAAGCAGAAAGTTATAGTAAAAAGTGGAAATGGATGGTGATGAAGCAAGGGGCAAGTTCAAGAAGTAGGGGAGAGGAGGATTTGGGGTTCTTATCCTTAAGGATAATAATAAACACCTTATAGAATTAAGAACTAAGCCACCACATGAGTAGAGAAATGTGATTTTGCCAGTACGGATACTTCAAATAGGAGTGCCTAAAATAGGCAAGGGGTGGCTGGAATTTAATGGAGGAAGCTGACAAAGGAACCTAGGTATTGGAAGCAAATAACTAGAGAGGGAAAGGTAATAAAGTGGAATGAGGCCAAGAAGAAATTTGGACTGCAGGTTAGAGACTGCCTTCCCTAGGGACTGATTCCAAAGTATAGACAAAGAGAAAGGGATAGGGAAGTCCTAAGTGAAAGACCTGCCGTTGTAGAGTATTTAGTCAAATCTAGAACAGAAGATGCTGTTTTAAAGGGATAATTTATAGGGCATATAAAATATAGCATGATAACTATAAGAATCAATCAAAGGAGGTTAGATACTGGAAAAGAAATTGTATAAGGGAAGAATGGGAGGAGGATACAAGCATTACTCCCAAGTATGCAGACAAGTCCAGAAGGTTAGGATTCTTGCTTGGAGGAGCTTGCATAGGTATTTTTATATCCCTAAGCAGATTTGAGAGAATTTTTCTTGTGAATATTGGAGGTGTTATGGGGAATAAAAAGGAGGTGCTTCTACGGACCCTGGAAATTACCGCCCCATAAGCTTGACGAGCCTGGTCTGCAAAGCTATGGAGAGGATCATTATGGAACTCATAAACAAAGACATTGGGAACCTACAGACACTGGATCCTACCCAATTCGGCTTTGTCAAGGGCAGATCCTGCCTTTTGAACCTGGTTGACTTTTTTGAAACAGTCACTAAGGCCATTGATGAGGGTAAGGCAGTTCACACAGCCTACCTTGATCTTGCAAAAGCCTTCGACACAATACCCCACTCGGGCATCATAGACAAGCTCACCAGCTTAAATGTAAACCCATATGTCATAAGATGGGTTGCAAACTGGCTCAAGGACAGAACCCACAAGGTCAGAATTGCTGGAGCCATGTCAGACTCTAAGCCAGTCACAAGTGGTGTCCCACAGGGCTCGGTCCTGGGACCCCTGTTGTTCGGCATTTATTTTTCTGAGGTGCAAGCAAACATAGGAGGATTGTGGCTGACAAAGTTCGCAGATGACTGCAAACTGGGCGCCATAATTGATACTCCAGCGGACACAAGCATCCTTCAGAAAGGCCTCATAGAAACGGATAACTGGTGCCAGAGCCATGGCCTTAAACTGAATGCCAAAAAATGTATAGTCATACCCTTTGGGAAAAACAAAGTACCCACAAATTACCATATAGGTGTAATCCATTAAGTACGGAAGAAGTAATCAGGGACCTAGGGATACAAGTTGACAGTAACCTCTCATTTGACACTCACATTGCCAAGGTGATTAGGAAGACCTTCTATATTACTCACCTTATCATGAAAGGATTCACATCTAGATCAAGAGAGGTCATTGTATCCCTATACTCTTCCCTTATCAGGCCCATAATTGAGTACATTGCCCCATTTGGGATGTACCTTACCCGACACCTGCAGCAGTTAGACCCCAAAAGTACCTCACCGAGAGGATCAAGGGTCTCAAACATATGTCATATGCTGCCCGGCTGAAGAAACTCCAGCACTATTCAGTCGCGTACCACCTACTCAGAGGCGATCTATGCCTGACGTGTACAAGGCCATGTCCAATCCGGAATTAATGGACATGCTCCACCTCAGAAAATCCAAATCCACCAGAGCCACGAGAGCGAGAGATTTGAACCTCAACACAGAAATAAATAGGACATGCTGGAGGGACAGATTCATAACCCAGAGGCTCCCTACACTCTGGAACAGAATCCCAGTCCATGTTAGGCAGAGCCCCTCACTGACTCTCTTCAAGAGAAATCTTGACGAGTGGATGGGAAATCATAGGTTT
This sequence comes from Protopterus annectens, assembly GCF_019279795.1. Lineage (NCBI taxonomy): Eukaryota > Metazoa > Chordata > Ceratodontiformes > Protopteridae > Protopterus > Protopterus annectens. Next base: position 1,073,104,343 of record NC_056737.1, read on the forward strand.
ACCCTGGGGGGTCACTTCTGTGTCACTACTAGACAGAGGCACAGTAAACTAAACCCTAAATGGGCATAGTATTCTCATTCAAAGGGGTGGCGAAAGCCACACACACTCTGGCTAGGCTTATAAATGCCCTAGGGCAGATAGCCTAGTATGAACCTATGAACTGGGGAGTGTGTTTTTGAGAGTGGAATCAGTTGGCAAATTAAAAAAAAATCCTTACAGAGTACTCTTGTCAAAATATTTGGGAAGCAAATGGCCATAACTTAGGAAACAATTCTTTTGAGCTGGGACACTAGATCTGAATTGCCTAGAATGTCCTAAGGCCTTATTAACTTTAATTATGTTGACTGGAAAAAGTATTTAGTAGAGAATTGGATTCAAAATGTAAATCAACTGTATTTGAAGTATTGAATATTGTAAAAGAGATAGAAGAACTGGAAGAGGGATCATGAGAAAAAGGGAAGGAACAAATTACATAGAAGTAAATGGAATTTGTGGGAATGATGCTTTCAAAATAATATTGAGGAGGAAGAGTGGGGTTTTAGGGAAGACGGGAATTGAGCAATTTATGTAATGATGGACTGAATGTCACTTTTTTATAAAGAAAGAAAGAAAACATATGTAATGTATGATTTGTATATTTGGAAAAATGTTAATATGGTTTGTTTTCTTTTCTATTAATGTATGTGTGCCTATGTCATAAGTGATAATGTAATAAAAGTGTTAAAAAGGTAGCAGTTTGCACTTGTTTCTCTTTCTGACTTCAGATTGGTGTAGTAGCACACAGAAGAAAATAACACACCAGGTTTTAGCACTACTAAACTGTGCCCTCATTCTCCACCAGTACAGTATATGACCAAACTGGATACACTAATCTGTTTTATACAAAGTGAGGCATAAAAATAAAATGAAAAACAGTTTGTCCTGAACAAATCCGTTTTTGTTAGAGGATTCATTTCTTGCCCCCTTTATTTTAGCCCGTTTTTAGTTAGAGGGCTCCCTTCGCCATTTTTACTTCCCTTTTTTCTGAGGTTTCATCGTTTTAGTTAGAGACGTCTTCTCGGACTAGAGGAGATCATCATTTAAGTTAGATACCTCTCCTCTAGCTTTTTTCTCCCCCCCTTATATATTTAAAAAAAATGTATATATATAAATACTAAACAACTTCTGCTTTCTCTGATAATTGTGTTTTGTGCCTTATTGTACTGTGTTGGGGCTACACCTTTTGATAAGCGTTCTTTTTCTTAAGTACTGGTTGGTTATTGTTGACTAATCCTCAGCATGTATAAAGATTCTGCAAAGGAAGTAAAACAATCTGGTTTTAAGAAGTCTGATTAGTGCTCACAAAAGATGTCTTTGACTGATGGGGACACTAGTTGTGTTTACTGTTTAGGCGCTGTTCACCTGCAGGATTCCTGTTCCATCTGCCACGGTTTCAGCTCCAGGGTCCTGCAGGAATGCAAAAATAAACTTATTGTCAGGGGTTTATCGCAGGGACCTTTTGACGTGGCCATCAAAGTGAATCAGGTCTCTTAAATCCTCTGATAAGTCCACAAAAAAAATTGCTTCTTCGGCTCCAGTTTCTGAGCCAGTCAAGAAACCAGAGAAACATATTTATTTTATTTTTATTTATTTATTTGCAGTTGGTTAACCAGGATAGTCCATTGGGCCAATAAGAACCCGTTTTCAATGAAGTCCTGGGGAGAAAAGCTCCGAAACAAAACAAAGATTACATTAATTTACAAAATACATTTTAATTTCAAGACAAGTCAAGGTTTTTTCCTGTTACAAATACATTTTAGATTACATTTAGTAAAACAAAACATTGCATTAGTAAATATACAGTTTCTTGTAAAGGAATAGTCAATTTTGAGAATTATAAGAAGTTATTTACAATTGGCTTAGTATTTGCTAAATGCAAGTATGAAGTTGATGTATGGAAATATATGGGACGGTTGCCTGTATGAAGTGAGGAATAGGCTATGTGGGGTAGGAGCAGGAGCATTCCCACTGCAGTGTTAGATGAGAGTGAAGTGATTTCTTAAATGAAGGGAGGTTAGCAGTGGTACAGATGGAGTGAGGGAGGGAGGGAGTTCCATAGGCGTGCCAGAGAAAAGGATAGGATGTTTTGTCCTGGGGGGTGGAGGGGTTTGTACAGTTCTATTAGGTTTTGGTTGTTAGATTGAGAGGAAAGGGTGGAGGATCTATGGCTGCCAGCCACCAACTGCAGAAGGGGTGACTGTGGCACCAAGTGGACTGGTTTCAAGGATGGTGACCAGCTCCTTTTTTGGTTCATATTCCTTTGGATCTGAAGGTTGTTGGATCTGAGACGTCAGTCTCCATCGGCCCCACCAGCTTTGTCATGCCGATTCAGAGCCAAAAAAGGAGCCGGTCACCATCCTTGGAACCGGTCCATTTGGTGCCACAGTCACCCCTTCTGCAGTTGGTGGCTGGCAGCCATAGATCCTCCACCCTTTCCTCTCGATGTTCTAGGAGTCTCTTTGATGATAATGTGGAGAGGGTGGTCAAGAGGTTACTTCAGACACCGGTCTTAGCAAAAATTCTTTCAAGCCCAGCCCAGAAGGAAGTGGAGTTGACAACCGTACCTGCTTTGTCATCTGTTCCTCCTCTGACTCAGACGAGTTCAGAGCCTGAGTGCCTGGAGGTCCTTGTGATGGAACAGTCAGATCTGAAAACCACAGCTGGGATTTCAGTCCTGATTTTTGCTCCGATCTCTTCGGTATTGTCTTCTATCGAGGGATGTGGGAGCCGACACTCTCTCATCAGTTACATGGAGGAGAGTTGAATCAGACCCTTGTCGGATCTGACTCTTCCACTCAGAGCTTTGGCGCAGGTGATTTCTGAGCCCTCATTAGCCTCACAGCCATCCTCCTTGGCTCGGGGGAGATCTCCCTTTTCCTTGGAGCAGGAGACTTTTTTGGGCCAGGATTGCGGTGCCTTCGAGGTGATGAGGAGTGTGCTGTCCCCTCTGACTGCTCCACCCTCAGGTCCAGCTACTTTTCCCCAGAAAGGACCACTGTCAACCTCTACACCATCCCTCCAGCCCAAGTGTAGAGAGCCAGTGCCCCAGGATGCCCATTGCGCGACCCACTCTCTTCTGAAGCCTCGCCAGAGTATCCCTCTGAAGAGGTCCCCCGGAAGAGGATTTGTAAGAGGAAACATCTAGACTCCCCTGAGTCTGTCACATTGGATAAAAACTTAGAGGATTTAAAAGGGTCCCCATGGTCACCCTCTGAGGATGTCTCCTTTTCAGACATCTTAGAGATCCTGAAGCAGAGAGGTGGCTGGAAGACCCTCTCCCCTTTTAAAGATCAGTCTGTATACCTGGAAGCATTTGAATCTCAACCCTCCACCTCTTGGGTGTCTCCGCCATTTGACCAGCTCTTTGGTGTAGTCAGTCAAAAGGCGTGGGGCTCTTGAGAATCTATGGAACCCATTCCGAGGAGGCCCGACAAATTTATTACAGCCCCAGATAACAAACAATTCCTCACTAAAGGTGTCCCAGTAGATGCTATGGTGTTGGTGGCCACCAAGAAGGAAATAGCTGAAACTTCATCTGTCCATCCCCTAAATAAGGAATCTTAGACAAGGAACAGATATGGGAAGCGTATGTTTTCTTCAGTGGCCTTTACTCCTAAGTTGCTGAATTACTTATCTCAGTTTACTCTACTTCAGAGGGAGCTCTTCAAGGAGCTGGGAGATACCCTCCAGGGTACTACAGCTGCGGGTGTGTCTGACAAGTTAAACTCTCAGCTTGCGACTTTAAACTCTGTAGTAAACTCCTCCATGCATCACATTTCCTATGCAGCTGAATGGAGCAAGTAGGGCAGCAGGCCCAGGAATAGCTCTGAGGAGACATTCCTGGATGCATCTTTGTGAATTTACTGAACCCTTCAAGTCTTCCTGTATTAACACCCCTTTTGACGGCTCGTCTTTGTTCAGGCCAGAAATAAAAGAGACTCTTATCAGGTACGGCTGAATATCACTCGAGAAAAATGGGTGCAATCGACACAAAATTCCTTTCTCTTTTCCACCCCCTCCATCCAGATCTGTCCCAGACATACCACCCCGGTCAAAGGGATCAAACAACCCTAGAAATTCAAAGGTTGCTAGAAAAAAGAATCATCCAAGAAGTCCCCGCAGACCAAACCGGATCCGGAATTTACTCAAGGTTCTCTTTTAGTTCCAAAGAAAACAGGGGACTGGAGACCAATTTTGGATCTCAGCAAACTGAACAAGTCCATAAAGAAAGCAAAGTTCCGGATAGTAACACTGCAGTCTATACTCCTTTTTCTGGGACAAGACAACAGACAATTGTATGTGCTCAGTATATCTTCTGGATGCATACTATTACATAAAGATGAACAGGCGATCCAGGAGATATCTACGCTTCCGGCTGGGAGCCAGTCATTACCAGTTCAGAGCTCTGCCCTTTGGTCTCACTACAGCCCCCAGACTGTTTACCAAATGCATGGCAGTAGTCACGGCTCACCTGAGGCTTCTAGAATTCTAGGTGTTTCTGTAATTAGACTGGCTCCTAACCACCACTACTGAGCATCTACTAACCAAGGCAAGGGAGACTACCATTTATCTCTGTTCAGAGCTAGGCATTACCATAAATTTTGAAAAATCTGCCTTGTTGCCTTCACACCATAGTACCTTTATAGGAGCAGACTTAAACACAAGAGACATGGTAGCAAAACTGCCTCACAAAAGGGTACTAATGTTGCGCCGTCAAATATCTATCTTGCTCATGAAGAAGAAAGTACAGGCAAAGTTTGTTCTCAAGGTACTGGGTTCAATGGCAGCTGCGATAACATTAGTTCCACTGGTGCGTCTACACATGAGAGTGTTACAGGGGCTACTCTTTGCTCAATGGTCCATGCAGGAGTTTCCCATGTCACACAAGATCCTCATTATGGACACCTGCAAGAAGGATCTACCATGTTGGCTTCAGTCCACACAGGTAATGATAGGCGGACAGTTTGTTCTTCCCCAACCCATAGCTACAGTGACCAAGGACACCTCCCAGATAGGGTGGGGGGGCATTATCTGGGACAGCCTGTCCAAGGGACGTGGCAGGAACATGTATACCACTTGTACATGAACATCCTAGAGAGCGGTGCTTCTAGCATTGCAGGCATTCCAGAGTTCTCTTCCACCAGGTACGATTGCAATTCAGACAGAAAGTATGTCCATCATTTGGTATATCAACAAACAAGGTGGAAGCAAATCTTACCCTCTCTGTCAAGAGGCTCAGAGTATGGCAATGGGGATATCCTCTCAATATTTTCTGATCGCAATGCATATCCCGTGGAAGTCCAGTGTGATAGTGGACAAATTAAGCAGGTCAGTTCTTATGCCTCACGAGTGGTCCCTGAAACAAGAAATTGCAAACCAAATTTTTTGCAAGTGGGGCCAGCCTTGCTGCGACCTATTTGCCACATCCATGAACCCCAAATGCAGCAGCTATCTTGCCCTAATTCCCCCTCCGGGGGAGTCACCCAGGAATGCACTTGTTCACGATTGGCCCCTGGGACTTCTTTATGCATTTCCCCCATTTCCACTAATACCCAAAGTTCCTCAGAAAGCCAAATCGTTGAGTTGCAGGCTAATTCTCCTGGATCGCCTGTTCATCTTTATGTAATAGTATGCATCCAGAAGATATACTGAGCACATACAATTGTCTGTATCATCAGATGTGGTTCCCCTTCCTATGGCCCCATCTACAGGAGGAGCCTTGGATCCTGGACCCAGTACTGGATCTGACTCATCAGTCAGGAATGCTCCATCCCTCTATTCAAACCCTCAAGCTGACAGAAGTGCGTCACATTCTAGTTTCATCGCACAAGATTACAACTAGAAAACTTTTATGCTAGCAAATGGAAAAGGGTTTCTTGTTGGGCTAACAGAAATCATATTGATCCCTTTACAGCCCCTATAACTACAATTCTGGAATTTTTAGCAGAAACCTTTAATCAAGGGGCAGCTGTGGCCACTATACGAGTACAACTAGCTGCCATATCCAACTATCACGTAGGAGACATGGGATCCAATACAATGTCTCACAGATTATGCAAAGCCTTGTTGAGAGGTGCATTTCTATTAAGACCTCCAATAAGAGAACCACCACCTCCATGGCATCTAAATTTGGTACTGACTGCTGTAATTCTCCTCCCATTCGAGCCAGCTTCCTCTTGTCCACTAAAGTTTTTTATCATGGAAGATAATCTTTTTAACAGCCATTACTTCAACTAGGAGGGTTTCAGAAATGCAAGCTCTATCTAACTGTTCTCCCTATTTGATTTTCCACAAAGACAGAGTCTCTCTTAAAACTACTCCTTCCTTCCTGCCCAAAGTATGTTCTGAGTCCAATTTAAATCAGTCCATTGAACTACCTGTCTTTTTTCCCCAACTATGGCAACAGGGCAGAATATAAGCTTCACCGATTGGATGTCCATAGGCAGTTACGCTTCTGCTTATACAGGACAAAGGAATTTAGAAAATCAGACCAATTATTTGTCTCATTCTCAGAGAATAGAAAAGGAACTTCAGTTTTAAAAGTCACTTTATCTAAATGACTTACAGACACCATTACTTATGCATATGGTTCTCAGCATAAGCAGCTGCCAAGAAAAATCCGAGGCCATTCAACTACAGCTATGTCGACTTCCACTGCTTTTCAAGCCAGACTACCTTTGGATTCTATTTGTGCTGCAGCCACATGGGTCAACCCTCATACCTTTATCACTCATTACAAAGTAGACGTGGCCTCCCGAAACAGGGCATCCTTTCTTTCCACTGTTCTGAAGAGCTTTATTCCCTTGAGCCACCCAAGAAAGAAGGTGCTGGGGACGCTCTCCCAACCATCAAGAATGAAGGCAAGATAGGACTACATAAAGAAGTTATGTACTCACCATAACGTTCCATGTTTGTTGTCCATAATTTTGCCTTCATTATTGCATCCCACCCTTCTTTCCCCCTTCCTGGAGGATCAAGAGGAATTTTTTGGAATTGCTCATAAGTTCTCCGATTCCCTTTGTGCCTCATGAGGCATGGGCAGAGGATTATTGTATTTACCCTCGTGGGTTAGATAATTTAGTGTTTGGTACTTACAAACGAGATCTGGGTAACTGTCACTTGACATCATGAGATAGGGTATAGCCTCAAGCCAGTAAAAGCTCTTGAGCTTTAGTATGTGGCTGAGTCGGAACCGATGCTCGGTTCTGAATCCAACCATCAAGAATGAAGGCGAGATTATGGACAACAAACATGGAACTTTATGGTGATTACATAAATTATTTTTTCTGCATTAAGGTTGAATGTGTGTGTGTGTGTGTATACGAGTATCTGCAAGTTATGGTTAGAGTAAGGGATATGGAAGGGGGATAGTTAATACCACTTTGTGTTTACAATGGTGAATGTGCAGTTTGTATGTCTGAGTCTGTCTTGTGTGCAGGTAGTGTCAGGGAACAGTACTGTAATGTGATTAGGGGCAAGAGCTGGAGTATGGCTATGGTTAGCACATTGAGTAAGATGGTGCAGGGAGGGGAGTTTCAGAAGGTTTCAGAATGTCTGAGTAAAGGAGGAGAACAAAAAAGAATGGAGATATGAAAATATGTCAAACTGAATCTAGAGTTTCAGAGAAATGAAAGAAGAGGTAAGTAGGCATGTTTAAATAGGAAGTATAAAGAAAGGGTCTGTATTATATAGACGAAAAATCAAAATGTCGAGCGCTCACATGAGCGTAAACGCAGAAATTTGAAATTGCTATTGTGGGGGGCTGCCCCCCCCCCCCCCCCACTAAATATATGTTCCAACTCCGAGATCACACTACAGTGAGGAAAGGGCAAATATTCCTATCCTCAATGTACTGCGATCCAAAAAAAATAAACATAGAGTTCCATCATTTATGCTCATCTGAGCGCTCGACATTTTGACTTTTCATCGATCTAAAGTAGTAGACCCTAAAGAAATGGATGAATATAATAGAAAGTGACAAGAGATCTGTTCAGGAAGATAAGTTATATTAAGTTAAACGTACAAGTAAACCTGGCATGATAAATGATAAAGATCTGTTCCTTTTTGTTCCCATTTTTCATTTGCACTTTTTAAATACCATTAATTTTATCAGAGTCATTCTTCTAAATAGATTCTTCCTCTTGCCATCGCATCCAATTTACTTATGTTGCACTTATAAATAGATCCTGCCTCCTGACTTGTTTCCTAATTTTGTTTGCTTATGTTATCTGTTTTACTGTAATAATATTTCTGTATTGCTGTTTTTCACTTTGAGATAACTGCATGTTTGTCTTTACTTGCCTGGTCCAGGCCTTTGCTGAAAGAGAGTCACAGACTAGTGCACCTATTTCGTTAAGAACTGTAATAAGTAAATAAATAAATAAAGATGGGCAGACCTAGCAAAAGCAGAAGGTATTAATAAGAGGTAACAGAAATATACAGAACTATATGAGAAGGATGCTAACATCACTGGTGCATACAATGAGTTGTTCTCTGATCTAGAGCATGATATCCTAATGTGTGAACTCAAGTGGGCCCTAGTAACTAGGTATCTGGAAGTCCTGGAATTTCAGTAGAATTGCCTAAAACCCTGCAAAATTGTACTGTTACAGTGTTGCTTGGAATTTCCTAGTAAATTTAGAAAGCACAGGAGTAGCCATTGGAATTAGAAAAGGCCAGTTTATATTCCAGTCCCAAGAAAGACCGTGCTAAAGAGTGCTCAAAGTAATGTTCAAAGCTCCTGCAGGGTACACTCCAGCAGTATATGGACCAAGAACTCCCAGATGTATAAGCTGGTTTACAAAAGACCGAAACATCACAGGTCGGATTACTAATATGTACTAGATAACGAATAAAGCAAGCAAGTTACAGAAAAATATTTACTTTGTTTCAGTGGGGACTGTGAAGTCTTTGAATATGTAAATAATAAAAACTGTGGTATGGTGTTAGAGAAATGGGGATACTGGGATACCAGGTCACCTTGTTGCCTCCCAAAGAATCCGTATGCAAAAAAAGAAGTAACGTTTAGAGATGAATAATGAAATAACTGACTGGTTCATAATTAGGAATGTTCTGTGACAAGACTGTATATTGCAAGATTGTCACAGTATCTTTTATATAAAATGTCTGCCATTAATGTATACATACATCTTATGGTCTTGGCCTATGAATTTCAAAGTTTTGAAACTTCGATAATCTGATAGGGATCTGTATGTATATATATATATATATATATATATATATATATATATGTATGTATATATATATATATATATATATATATATATGTATATATATATATATATATATATATATATATACATATAGGTATATGGGGCAGCGGTTAGCATTGTCGCCTCACAGCAAGAGGTTCTCTAGTTTGATTCTCGGCTGGGGTACCTTCTGTATG